>NW_025966264.1:23735-50000 GCF_021869965.1 Rhincodon typus
CTCCAGCATCTGCAGTTCCTACTATCTCTGACATATTTGTAATATTTATTTTATCTCTTACATTGATCTCTCTTGATTTTGCCGGATTTTTATTGATACTGGGGTGGCTTAGTAATGCAAGTTTCAACTTGAAATATATGCTGGAAGTGACATGTAGAAACTGACTACTTTTAGTTTTAACTCCAACAGGAATGTACCGTTTCTAGAATTGAATTTGCTCAAGCTTGTGGTTTTACATGCATAAAAAGGCAAGGGTTTAAAAGAAAAACTTGGCATAAATTGCTGTGGAATTATTCTTGAGAAAATCATTCAAGTTTCCAAGACCTGGCCTGCCCATCAAAGAATGTGCATTTTTTCTAAATGTTGTCATGACATGAAGACTTGAAACAAATTGCATGGCATTAAGAATAGGTGATGGATAACATTTACTTTGAGTCCTTTATAAGGTTACCCAGTGTAACTTCTTAGAATTGTAGTCATTATAGGGTCACTGATGGGAAACATTTAATACTTGTTCTGAAAGTTAGCAAATTTTTATTCACCTATTTTACTTGTGCTAAAATCTCACTCCAAGCTATTTGAAAAAAACTGTATCCTAAAATGTTTTTCGTGTAAATTTTATTGTATTATTTTATAAGCTGTTTATATCGTGCTTCTGTGCTGCCAATTTTAACTTGTGGCAAGATGTAAATGCAGGGGATTAAATCATCTGTACACATCGTTATGAGATTGGAGATATTTTAACTCCTGGACATTGTTTAAATTGCCCATAATTTCTACCAGAAACTGACAGGCAGGACTCTAAATTGATTGATGGGAGGCTGATGGGTGCACTTCTGGCACCTGGGAGATTTATCAAATGTTTCCAGCAAGGTAATTCATAAATGGAACAACTAGGGAAATCTGAGGTTGATCCAATGGAGGAAACCTATTTTGTGAAGCTACAGAATCCCCCCCTCCATCTCCTGGACACCAAAAGCTCTTAAAGTAGGGCTTGGAAACATTTGCATGCATCTTCTCTAATCTGGAAGATTCCTGCTACCAGTTGGCAGTTGAGGTAAAGACTTTGTGAATCTTAAGCCAGAGGTTGCAATGACATATATGTTCTGACACTATCATTGGGATGCAGATGTAGGAATTAACATGGGCCATGCTCATTCGGATTAGCAGTCATGTTGTGTAAGAATTCAGGTTAGTTAAAATAGGTGGGTCTTGTGGGAGATCTTTGTACAAAATTCCACAACAACCACCCCTTCATTTTGGTCCCACATGCACCTTACAAGAGGAAGACGAGCAGTTTTTTTAAAAAAAAAATGACCCCTTCCATTTGCCCAAATTCCAAAAGTTAACAATACAATGGCCATTCCTGCATCCAAATCCAGGAACAGTGTGCAGTTTCCTATGTTTGTTCGAAGTGATGCAGGCAGCATACAGAAGTCACACATCGTGCTACTTTAAGTGATAGCGATGAAAGCACTGCAGAGTGATTGCACGAGTGAGAGTAAAGTATACAGCCACTTAAACTTGTTTTGACTAATTAAAGAAATAACTTGAGTAATTAAAGACATGATGCATTCTGGTTACAGTAGGAGCTGAAGTGGAAAACTTGGTGCAACAACAGGCCAGAGAGGACCAAGGGTTTTAGACGCTATGCAGGAGATCAACAAGAGAACTGTCCTTTCCTCTTGAGATTAGGAGGCCCTCCAAAAGTATACTGAAAAGGTGTGGAAGAGAAGGGAAGTGGTGTTGTAGTAGTCAGTGCCCTCAATCGAGTCCCAGAAGTTTAACGATGTCATACAAGTAGTCGAGAGCAATCTTGCATACCATATCTCAACCAGTTGGTTTTCTAGCATAATCTACTGTTCCTGGCTCAGATATAGGTGGAAGTGCTCCCTTATGTATTTAGGTGGGTAAGCTTTCATGCTGGGGGCTTCTCTTCTCTGCACCCGATTTCCTCTTCCTGTGAAATGCTTATCTTTTTTGCACCTGCTCCATCTCTTGTCTGCAGCCTGAGGGGAGCTGCAGTTGAAACCGCTATGACTAAGTGGTGAGCTCAGAGCCTTTGCTGTAATACCCAGTGGCTCAAGATGCCATTTTTCTCCTAAATTAGCACTGCCAAATTTTACAACAAGATGCCTTGGGTACTATTAAACAAATTTGGATTTAAAGAGAATTTTGGTTTTAACACAATGTATGCCTCCATATGGTTGGTATTGGGGTTGGTTTGGTTTGTTGTTCAAAAGTAAATTGGTTTTGGTGGATGGATATAAAAGATGATTTAGATTCAGAAAATGTAAAATCAAACTCGAGTGGTAAAATTTCACTGAAATAGAAATAATTTATAATTTCACAAAAACCTTGAATAGAGTATCATGTTTATAGAATAGCAAAATAGAAACAAACGTAGGATTGCACTGCACTTCCAGTTGGTCTGACAATGTATTATGCAGGGTGTTAAAGAAGGGAAGGGAACTTTGGCAAGTTTCCAATTTTGTTTTATGCAAAGAGCATGTTTCGTTTCTGAGCAAATCAAAAGTTGCTATGCCCGAATGGAAAGTAGCACATCATGCAGGAACAGCCAATCAAGTACACTGGAACATAGAAGCACTCACCCTGTAAGCAGTTAGAGGCAGTTACACTATTGCTACTTCCAAGTGTTCAACCAGAGTTTTGTGGAAATCCACGTGCAAAAATGAGGCGCACTGGAATGCCAAATAACATTAGAATTGTATTCGAAGCAAACGGAGATGACGGATCCTTTGCACAGGTCAGTCATGTATTTTTCCTTCCTTCAATTAATTCAGTTTTGGATTTTTTTAAAGCAGAAAGATTTCTGGAAGAAATTTAATAAAGATTTACTGAGAAATAACTCCCTTTACAATGACCAATTTTTTTTGGTAAAAATTTATATAGTAGTTTTCCTTTCCAGCTTTCTTTTATGTTTAAAATTGTGCAACAATTGCCTTGAGCTGTATTTCCAGTTTTCTTCTAAGTAGTCCTTGTTGTTTTTCAATCATGGGCTTAAAATGATGATAAAGAGATCATCTGTGTGCAGTGTAGATTTTAAAAGTACTATGTAAATTTAGCCCTTTCTCGATACTTCTAAACAAAAGTCATCTGTTATCTTAATTTGACACACTATAATAACTTAATTTTTAATTACAGCATTGTTTTTGTGTTGAGGTCTCTGCTTATGCATTATCAACATTCACCAAGATGTAAGAAATCCCTGAATGCCTTTCCATGACTCAGAAAAAAGAACTGTATGTCTGATCTGTTGTTGGAAACTAATCTATGTAAAATTATGTATTCAGCATTTAATAACTTGTATTACTTCTGATGTAATAAAATCAAATGATATAGTATCTTGCATCCTTTCAAATATTTAAATCCTATTGTTCCTATGTATCTCGCTCAACTGTCAATCTCTGAGAAATTGAACTGGGTGTGTTAGCAAGCGAGTCGGTGATTATGCCAAGCCTAAAGACTGTTTGGCCAACAACAGTTTAAAGCATACTGCAACAGAGTTGCTGGATAGTAGTCAGAACAGCGTCAGTTTTCCTTTGAGGATATTTGAGGATAGGGAGTTTTGAAAAATTCCTCAAATTTTGTAATTGACTTATTTTACAGATCATCACCATTGAGGAAGCAAAACGACGCCAGAGTGTTGGGAGTTTTTACGAAGAAGAGGCAGAAGATCTGCAGCCTGTTCTTACAGACCCTAGTGAACTGTTGGAGAGTTTTCACGTTGAACAGGTATATGAACACACTGTAGTGGCTGTAGTGCTTTGTGTATACAGAAGTCCACTAATGAATATTTTTCTCTCATCAGCTATCACAACACCTTCCTGCAAGAACACAGGGCTATGCCTGGCGACTTACATACAGTACAGCAGTTCACGGAACAAGCTTAAGGACACTTTACCGGAGTTTGGCTGTTATTGATACTCCTGTCCTCCTTGTTGTCAAAGATATGGATAACCAGGTAACTAAATTATTATCTAAGCTATTTAAGGAAATAAGCAGGTAAACATAATTGATGGAACAAATAATTTATATGTTTGATTAGTTCAATATTTCAATCATGGAATAAATACGTTCCTAAACCCAAGATTGCATTCTCTTTGCAGATATTTGGAGCATTGGCATCACACCCTTTCAGATTAAGTGACCACTGTTTTGGTACAGGAGAAACCTTTCTCTACACATTCAATCCACAGTTGAAGGTAAGTTGCAGCATGTAAACGTTTTGGAGCATTTGGGTAGTTGAGAGAAGTTCTGACAAAATCATTTCTAAAAATGAACCCCTCTTTTAAGTTTTGAAAGTTGTTGAAAAATTCACTGGATTTATACCATGTGTTGTTAAGTGTCATCTGTTTAACTTAAAGGTTCTGAAACAAAACTTGGTGTTATTGTGCTGTACATTTTTTTGAACCAAGAGAGGAATTCTTACAGGCATTAGGGAAAGGATCAGAACTCTTTTATTAGGTTCTTATCGAGTTTAACATAGTATGAATTATGCAGGAACAGAAAACACTTAGCTGGGTAGCTAATGATAGGCATATCATTAGCCTTGTCTGTGTCTTGTGTATTCCAAGAACAATTGCATGTTTCCAAATTCAATTCTCCAGTATAACATGTTTCTGACTGAAACATTTGCTGTTTGTATTGTGCAATAAATTTACATTTTGGAATTTCTGAACAGCTTCAATTAGTGAATAATTTCAATTAAGTTTTGCAGTATTGCCTCACTATTAGTAACATGAATATAAATTTAATATATTTAATTCAATAGATATTCAGATGGAGTGGAGAAAACTCTTACTTCATTAAAGGAGACCGAGATTCTTTAGAACTAGGTGGAGGCAGGTATGTATCCACTGAGTACACTAATCTTATTATTTTAATTACCAAAGCTTATTTTTAATTTGTTCATGGAATGCAAATGATGCTGGCTAGACCTTCTTGAAGTGGTGGGTGCAGAGAGGACAGTAGGTGATAATCATCACATGGTTTCTTTGCCCATGTTTGAGTTAACATCATGGGACTCTGGTGTCCAAAATCCATGTTGAGGATTCCCAGGACAACTCTCTGTTGACTGTATATCACTGTTCTACCAACTCTAGTGGGAGTAATGGTGATGGTAGTGTCTGGGACATAGTCATTGTCACGGAGTAGTCTCCTATGACAGCTCTCCTCATTTCAGCCTAAGTGCCCTGATATTAATAAAGAGAATTTTTTTTTTCCCAGTGGTCCTCCCAGTTTCACTCATTTCAGCCAGTTTTGTTCAATACAACTGAATGGTTGCTTAGCCATTTCAGAGAGCTTTTAAGAGTCAGCCACATTCCTGTAGTTCTGGAGCCCACATGTAGGCCAGACCAGATGAGGATGGCAGATTTTTGCTCCCTGCAGGACATTTGTGAACCGTATGGTTTTAAGGTAACCATTAGACTAACTTTTAATTCCAGATTTAATTACTGAATTCAAATTTCACAATTTACTATGTCAGGGTTGGAATCCGTGTCCCCCGATCATTAGCCTAACCGCTCTGGATTAGTAATCCAGTGATATTATCACTGTGCCACTGTTACTTTTAAATACAACTGGAAGTGTCCAATATAAACTTGAAACTTAATATTATTATTATGTTTAAAGTTTTTTTTTAAACAAATAATGCAACCACAATATTGCTGTTGATGGTTTTAACTAAAAATGAATCACCTCATGATATGGTAACAATTTAACATCAGTACTTGCGCAGTATGGAGGCTTGAATATCTTTTTAATGAGCCCCATCACTCCTTTACATCACATTAATTTTAGACTGAATTTTGTTAGCTGTTTGATAACCTGGAATTCTCCACAAGTGAAGGACTTTGATTTTTTGGGAAGACCATTAGTAAGAGGATTTTATAAAGGGAAAAAATTGCACCAAAATACGTTAAGATTTCCTCAGAGTGATGGAATGTGAGATGAATTTTGTACCTGTCAAAGTACAACAGAATTGTTTCCACTTTTTAAAGCTTTCTACCCTCTAAGCTTAATATGCTCCTCCAAAAGCTAGTGTTGATGTCTCCTCTCCTACAATCCCTAAGCATCAGTGCATTCACAAAAACTTCCACTTTTATACATTTAGTGTCACTGTGAAAATCCTTGAAAATTTTGCACTTTGTAACTGGGTAGTTAACTCTGTAATCAATTCATAGTTACAGTTACACGGAATGTTACCCGTTATGATACAATCTATTTTTTTCCTTCAAAGCTTTGCTCATAATATCTTATCTTCTAATTCCAATTATCTTTAATTTCGCTATCTGAAAACTTAAATGTGAAGGGATGAAATGGCTTTAATTCCCTGGTTTCCAGTCTTAACAATAATTCATTGTAATTGGCTGATAACATTACTTTTGAATATCATGGCTGCTGTACATCTGTAGATATGATATTGGGAAAGAAAATACATACCAAAGAGATGAGTGTGAACAAAAACCAAAAGAACTCCGGATGCTGTAAATCAGGAACAAAAACAAAGTTGCTGGAAAAGCTCAGCAGGTCTGGCAGCATCAGAACCCTGAGGAAGGGTCACCGGACCCGAAACGTTAACTCTGTTTTCTCCTCCACAGATGCTGCCAGACCTGCTGAGCTTTTCCAGCAGATCAGTGTGAACAGTTTTCTTAAATCAACATTGAGCACTGTTTTGGAGCTGGAGGAACACAGCAGGCCAGGCAGCATCAGAGGTGCATGAAAGTTGATGTTTCAGGTTGGGACCCTTCTTCAGAAATGTTTTGGAGCTCACCACGAAGTCCAGCTCGATGCTATGAATAAACACACACAATCAACACTAAATTTACTGTAAACAAATTTTATGATCCTAATTTTTTAATAATCTCCATTTCAGTGGCCATTTTGGCTTATGGCTTGATGCAGATTTATATCACGGACGAAGCAACCCATGTAGTACATTTAACAATGAAACACTGTCAAAAAAAGAAGACTTCATTGTGCAAGATTTGGAAGTGTGGACATTTGTATAAATTTGCTAACTTTTTACCTGTGCCACCTTAATTCTGCTGTTCAGCTCATTGGATGGTATGATTCCACTGCTAGCTGCCTTATATTGTGTCCAGTGCTCTCAACATACTGTAAAGGAGCATGTATCTGAATGCTTAAGCTACAATTTAAAGCGGAACTATAAAGGAGATTACAGGCCACAGCTTTCGAGCAAGTTGATGTTTGCACTGCAATGTGTTTGGGACTCTTACATCTGCATTCCATCATGTGCTAAAAGAAGACAGTTAATACTATGGAGTTGTCTGATGGTTTTTCAGTGTGAAAGAGGAACAAAAGAAGACTTTCCTTCCAAATGCTGTGCGCTAGCCAAAGAGTGGCTGGCTGTAAAGTCCTAGTACGACCAAAGCCATGGTGCAAGATGGTGCTTTTCAATTTAAGGGAATAGTTAATACAAAGCAGTTTATGACTGCATAACGGATGTTGAAGGCACATCTTTCAGTACTAGTATATTAGTTTAGTCTTTTTAATTGTTTAATGTCATTACTTAAAGTCCTAACTGGAATGTTTAATATTCTCTAGAAATGCTTGTTTGTTTTCCAGCAAATGGAAGTGAATATGTCGAAAAAGTGATAATCCTGGGACAGAGAGAAAATATTGTAATTATTGCCAGGATCATTCATATATTATCATACAGTACTTTAATTTAATGTAACTTTTATATTTGTTTTTGGTTACATTAAATGTTTTATACCCTGTACTTAGGGTTGGTTTTATATCGGTGCAGGCACTGAACGCCATGTTTCAAATATTTGTTTACAGTTAGAAAAATGATTATGTAAAATAGTTGTTTCTTGTGTATGTACTTTTGCATTTGTTTAAACATTCCAGTGTCTTAAGGGTATAAAGGGAACTGGTAAGCGCACACAAGGAATATCATAGCACTTTGAAAGAAATGGCAGGAGCTTTTGGCACCATATACAGCTTGAATTGTAAATAATCAAGACTATACATACATTATTTTCCCTTCATTTTAGTCAATTAAAGTGCATTTTGTGCAACAAAGTATGGTGCAAAAAAATTTTGATTTCTGGATCATTTTGTTATTAAGTCGTTGAACAGATTGTAAAGAAACGTCATCAAACTTTTCAAGATGCTTAGAATATTTCAAATGCATGTTTGTAGGGTTTTTCCTTCTGGATCAGATATTGAAACATTAATATTAAAATGCTGTTTCCATAACGTGCCATTTCTACTTCTGATCAATAAAAATTCTGGAACAAGAACTAAAGAAACATTTCAATATTAGTTAAAGTCCTAGGTTTTTAGCAATTGTTTTCACATACTTGGCTGTTGTGAAGGTCTTTACGAATATCTGAATAGAGCACTAAATGTTTCACCAGTTTGTTTTTTTTTAAAGTTTAGCATTTGATATGTTAAACAATAGCTTACAAATCATATATTTAATACACTATACCTAGTATTATGAAAACAATCAAATTGTATCTGAATTCTGTACCTGTGAATGTCATTATTAAGAATGTGTACTGTAACGGTGTTGCAGTAAACCCAATAAATCTATGTACTTGAGACCATCTTAGAATGGATGATTTGTATCCGAAGGAAATAAGTTGATTACTTCTATTTCTCGAGTATAAACACATATTGGTTTAAAAATGCTATCTATTGAAAACTTTGTTTTTGAACTCCCAACAACCTATATTTGGATTTTTGAGATTTTCTCCAGTCCAGCCATTCCTGAATGCAGATTTCATATCCTGTACAGTCAGATTACTTTAATTTGACTAATATCTGGGCTAATGACAACAAGATCCTGGATTATAGAATGCAGAACTTGTAACTCTGCAAACCAGTGACTTTAGGGAATCAAACATACTGCCATTTGGTTACCCTGTAGTAAAAGTGGACTTGATGCTCACTTTGACTAGGTCAAACCATGGGCTCTAAACCACTGAGTGATTTTATTTTCATGAGAATGAGGAAAGGACAGGAAATGTGTAAATTCATAAGCTTTAAATAAAATGATCATACTTCTCACATTTCTCAACTATAATTTTAAAACAAGCTGTCTTAATGTGCAGCAAACTATTTTAAACATTGTTTCCAACTCTGTTAATAATTTTGTCATGCCTCAAATGAAATTGAAAGTTATTGAATTAAAGAGGAAATACCAACTTCCATTTGTACAATCTCTTCAACATAATAAAATGCTCCAAACTTCTTAACTGCATTATGATAAAGCAAAATACTAATGTGGAAAACTAAGGTCAGAGAATGGCAGGAAGGAATGCAGAGAAATAGCCTAACAAAGTACCAGTGGTCAAGACTAGATGCCACAAAGAGAACAAGCTTAATAAAGGCTCTGTATCTGAATGTATGTAACATATATAATAGTAAATTAATAGTGCACATTGAAATGAATAAATATAATTGTAACAATTGTAAATATAACTGTAACAAAGACATGGCTGCAGGATTGGGATTTGGTGTTAAATATTGAGGGTATATGACATTAGAGAATAATAGGGAGCTAGGTAAAGGACAAGGGATAGTACTTTCAAACAGAGACGGTATTGATGCAATAGTTAGAAATGACTTTAGTTCAGGAGATCATACTGCTTAGGTGGAGATAAGGAGTAATAGTGGGGGAAAAAAGTCACTTGGAGTGATCTACAGACCTCTCAAACAGTAACCAGTAGGAAGAATCATTCTTCGTGTTGGATGCTTGTGATAAAGTAATGGCAATAATAATGAGTGAATTTAATCCATATGCAAACTGGTAAAATAAAATGGATAATAGTCCAGTGGAGTTCATAGAATGCTTTTGATAGCTTCTTAGAGCAGCATACTCTGGAACCAACCAGAGAGCGGTCTAGGCTTGAAACGTCAGCCTTCCTGCTCCTCTGATGCTGCTTGGCCTGCTGTGTTCATCCAGCTCCACACCTTGTTATCTCAGAGAGCAAGTTATATTGGACTTGGTATTGCGCAAGAGGCAGGATTAATTAATGACCTCAGAGTGAAGGCAACTCTCAGTAGCAGCATAATCAACATGATTAAATTTTACATCCAATTTGAAAGGGAGAAGAGTCTGTCTAAGGCTAATATTTTAAAATTAAAGGGTAATTATGTGGACATGACTGCTGAGCTATCTAAAGCAAACTGGGATATTAGGCTCTGAGATGAATTAGGAAAGAAGCAGAGGCAGATATGCAAAGGGATATTTCACGATAGCCAAAATAAGTACATGCCTCCTATTAAGAAAATTTGCAAGTGGAGGACCCACCATTCCTGGTTAACTAAACGAGTTAAGGAGACATGAAACTTAAGAAAAAAACATAATTGCACAAAGGTGAGTGGTTGGTCAGATTATTGATCAGAATATAAAGAACAACAGAAAGTAACTAAAAGGTTCATCAAGACAAAAAAAAAGTAAGAACTAACTAGAAATTTAAAAACAGGTTGTAAGAGCCTTGATATTATTGAATGGTGGAACAGGCTTGAGGGGCCAAATGGCATTCTCCTATTCCTATTTCTTACGGTCTTGTGGTCTATGGGTATCTAAAAAGGAATAGAGTAGGAAAAGTAATAAAAAGAGCAAGAAAAGTGAGTGGTCCTCTAAAGAAGGTGAGAGCGTGGAATTAATAGTGGATAATAAATGGCAGGTATAATGAATAAGTATTTTCCTCCAATTTTCTCTATACAGAATACAAAACATCTCAGTAATATGTGAACTTCAGGAGGTTTGAGGAAGAGAGGAGCCATGAAATTATTACTCGAGAAAAGTGTTAAGCAAACTGATGAAGCTGCAGGTTGATAAGTCTCCAGGTCCTGATGGACTCCACCCTAGAGCCCTAAAGAGATTGCTAATGAGGTAGATGTGTTGATGTTAATTTTCCAAAATGTGTGGAATTCTGGAAAGGTTCCACTAGACTGGAAAGTAGCAAATATAGCAACTGTACTTCTGCAAGAAGGGTGGGAGAAAACAAGCCAATTATTTTGACATCCAATGTAGGGAAGGTGTTAGAATTGATCATTTAAATAGGATATAACTGAGCATTTGGAAACCTCAAGATAATAGAGAAGAGACAGCATGGTATTGTGAAAGAGAAATCATATTTTACAAATCTTCTGAAATTCTTTGAAGGGATAACATGCTGTGGATAATGGGGAGCCTTGTCATGTACAATAAAATACTGGCGCAGCCTACAATGTCCATGTCCCCTAAACAAATTTAAAAAGAAAAATCTAAATCTAGGAGATGCTGTTTAAAACTTGGGGTTGCCCTTCCACAATAGATGAGGGAAAATATTTTCATTCAAAGGAATGTGCAATGATGAAACTCTGCCTCAGAAATTGGTGGCATTGGGGTCATTTCATATTTTTAAGGTGGTAGTGGTAGATTCTTGTTAGGTCAAGGAATGAAAGGTTAGTGGGCATAACTATGAATATGGAATTCAAAACACAGATGCCCACCTTCTCTCCTAAATCATATGGTCATCTCAAACAAAACTGACATTGAGCCACACGGGCTGTAAGGGTTGATCATGATTTTAAGTGGTTAAATGCTATCATATCTGCTGATTATTTCCAACATTTTCTGTTTTAATTTTACGGAGCATCTTAAAAGAAGTAAAAAGGAGCAGGGAAGAATGTTTATGGCCTACAGCTGAAAGTCATCCAAAGGTCTTCACTGTGTCTCGTTGGATACATGGGCTGCTGCTGAAACTCTCATTCATGCCTTTGTTCATAGAATCTCATAATGATGCAATAAGATAGGAAGTCATTTGGCCCTTGGTGCCAGTACCAACATATTGGTAGAGGAATCCAATTGATTCTACTCCCCTTGTCTTGCCTCTTCGCATGTAACATACAATATCAGATTAAATGAAGTCCACTGATATCAATCTGCATTTCATTTGGTATATATGGGCCATACGGTTTACTCCTCCTATTTCTTATGTTAAATTGAAGTTAATGAGGGGGGCGTGGTGAAGCTCAACATTATTTGGGGCCATACCAGTAAAAAGAAAGATGACTGTGGTTATTGGAGGTCAATCAAATTGCCTTAGAAGTTCTTTAAGGTAGTGTCCCATGCCCAATCATCTTCAACTATTTCATTATTGATTTTCCCTCTATTATCAGGTCTGAAATAGGAATGTTCACTGATTATTACAGCATTAAGCTCAATTTTGCAAATCTGGACAACATTTAGGTTTGAGCTGATAAATGTCAAGTAATATTCATGCCACACAAGTGCTAAGAAAATGAACACTTTCAACAAGAGAAAACCTGCTTCTCCTTGACGTTCAATGACATTGCAATTCTTGAATCCTTCATCATCAACATCCTGTGGGCTTACATTGACCAGAAAGGCGCACGCCAGGAGTGGGATGAAATACTATCCACTTGGTTGGATGAGCACATCTCCAATGACATTCATTAATCTCAACAGCATCTATGTTAAATAAACAGGCTTTATCATCAATCCATCCATCACCTCAAACATTCACTCCCTCCACCACCCTGCGCAGTGTGCCATAGTGTAGCAGCAGTGTGCATTAAACAAAAGGTGCATTGCAGCCACTCATTGAGTCACCTTTGACAGTACCTTTCAAACATGCAACTTCAAGAAGGATAAGGGCAGCACGCATTTGGGTACACAATCACCTGCAAGTTCTCTTGGAAATCCTTCACCATCTTGATTTGAAATTACCGTGACATCCCTTCAAAGTTGGAATAGAAACAGTACTCTGGGTGTTCCTACACCACATAGAGCCGTAGTGATTCAAGAAGGCAGCCCATTACCACCATCAAGAACCATTAGGGATGGGCAACATATTTTTGCTGTATCAACAATCCATGAAAAACAAGTAAAAATAGCCCATGCCAGTGTTTATTCTCCACGTGAGCCTTCCATTTGCCTTATCTAAATCTAGCAATGTAATTCTGTACAATCTTCTTGCTTATATGTTAGCCTAGACTCCCTTTAAATGCTTATATACTATTTGCTTCAACCACTCCCTGCTGTAGTGAATTCCATAATCTGTTTGGATTTCTTGGTGACTATTTCACATTAATGATATATATGGTCTTTCCCACAAGTCGAATCACTCTTTCCGAATCCATGCAATCAAAACATTTTGTAATTTTGAAGAGCTCAATTACGTCAACACCCATCTTCTTTGTTTCCTAATATGTACACTTTCACATTCCTGACATCATCCTTGTAAACATCCTCTGCAATGTCCTGAGTGCCATTCTATCCTTTTTATAAGGTGACTAGAACTTCACATGGTTCAACTCTTCAACTGGTTTAAACAAACATTGGTACAACTTGTGAATCACTTCTCTACTTTTCAATTCTGTCTTACTAGAATTAAACCACAATATTTGGTTTACTTTTTTAAAATGGTCTTACTAACCTGTGGGACACAACCTTTAATGATTGATATGTTTATACTCCAAAAATTGCTTTGTTCTTCTAACCCCAGCTGGACTTGCACCTTCCAAGTAAGGTGACCTCTCTATTCTTCCCACTAAAAACTTACTGCTTCACATTTACTTGCGTTTAATTTCAATTTGCCAATTTTGAAATCTGCCGATCATTACAATGGAATTATGAAAATGGATCAGTTGAATTGTTTTGTCTCAGTAAGTCCGATACTACTTCAGCTGATTGAAAATCGCAAAGACCAAAATTAGCCAGAAACCATACAGCATTGGGATTGACATAGGTGTTCTCAGTCTAACATATTTAATGCACCGTGTCGTTTCTTTCATCTGCATGATTTTCCTTTTGTGACATTTTCGAGTCATTTCATTTATTATAAATTTCTATGGCCACATTAGCAACTGTAATGTTGATGCAAGCTCATCTTATAAATGCAGTATTTGCCAATGGTGAGTTTACATTTCCCTAAAAATCATGTAAAATAAATTTCCGAAATATTTTCTTAGTTTATCAAGAACTGAAAGATATAATTTTCCAAACCAAAGTTTTCAGCAAAAAAGTTGATTCACAAATAAATGATTAATATTAGCCATTGAATTTTCCCTTTGAATCCTGTAATTTCTTATTTAATATTTACTTGGAAATTTCGGCCATTCTTAAAATCCTGAGCATGTATTACATATTTTTTCCCAGACCGATGACTCTGTGAGATAAATTGAGACAGTGTAGTCCGAGTATGTGCATTGCATCCAATTTCATTTATCCTGCCAAGTCAATGAACTGCTTATAGTATTTCCTACTGGTTGTTTGCCAAAATTGTTTAAAGAAAAATAAGACTTCAGATTCTGAAAACTTTATTCCTTTACAGTTGATACTGAGTCTGTTTCTTCAAGAATAGTTATGTGCAATTTGTCTAACAGAGAAACATTCTGCATATGTAATTTTGGTGTCTGAGGGAGAAACAGAAAATACTAACCTCCTTGCCCTCTGCTGCCCAGTTCAGTTTGCAAATAAATTAGAATATAATTTACAGACTGTAACTACATCAATTTGTTGAGCATAGATATTTGTTTTCCCAAGGTGGAGCGTAGATTTAAGCCAAGAAACAGTGTAACAGCCACCTGAGCTCTAATAAAACTGCAAAAGTTGTTGCATTTACATTAGTGGAGGTCTTGGTTGCAGCACTTCAATAGACAGATTGTAGATACTGATATCCTTGGAGATTACATGACATATGCTACAAATACATTCCTCAACAAACGCATGCCACAGCACTGTAATCCTTGGTAAGTCTTCCAATATCTCATGTAACTACTTCAGCAAAGCATGTCTCTTTTCCCTTGCATTTCAGTTATCCTTCTCAGAATTGAAAGGACTTGCCCTGTAACGGTTCTCTCCTCTCACTTGTACCTGTTGTTGCTCATCAGTACTGGGTTTTCTCCATTCTAACTCACTTCCTAATCCAACTGGGACACAATTATCTATGCTACCTCCTAATATTGATGGCTTGTGTGATATTGCTGTCTTGTAAAGATTCTCCTTGTCTGCGTTTTCTTCTTAGGAGAGACTGTGATTGCTTAGATGGAACTGGAGGAAACAGAAAAAAAAGGCAAGTTTTGGAAGCTGGACAGAAGCAGGTGACAGGCGTTGGAAAGCAACTTCATGTAGTCAAACTGACTGACTGTGGGATTTTTAGCGGTCCATTAAGAGGTAAAATCGTAACCAGAGGATTTGTTCCAGCCTAAAATCTTGCATTCTGATAGTTCTGTTTTGTCCTTCAGAGACAGACAGAGAGACAGAGAGATAGAGAGAAAGGAAAAGGAAAAGGATTACTGATTACTGTCCCTTGGATAAAGGAGAGTGCTGAAGTGTGCACTGATGCTGAAAGGGAGAAGGAGAAAAAGACTATCAAGATGGGGTGGTGTTAAATTGAAAATTGGAATTTAACGAGAAGGAGTGTTGAGAAAAGGTGGTTATTGTACAAAAGCTGGCAAATGAGAAGATAATTGTCCTTGTAGCTGCTGGGTTGAGAACAAAAATATTTTGAGTTATAAAGAAAGGCTGGATAGGCTGGACCATAAAAGGTTGAGAGGCGACCTTATAGAAGTTTATAAAATAATGAGGAGTATTGATAGGGTTAATAGTAGTTGTTCTTTTCCCTAGGACTGGGGATTTCAAGACTTTGGGCACATTTTTAAGGTGAGAGGAGAGAGATTTTAAAAAGACATGAGGGGCAAATTTTTACACAGAAGATGGCTTGTATGTGGAATGAACTTCCTGAGGAAGTGGTGGATCTGGGTACAATGACAACATTTAAAAGACATTTGGATAAGTGCATGAATAGGAAAGCTTTGGAGGGATTTGGGCCAGGAGCAGGCAGGTGGGGCTAGTTTAGTTTGGGATTATGTTCAGTCTGGTCTGGCTGGACTGAAGGGTCTGTTTCTGTGCTGCATGACTCTATGACTGTATGATATGAGTCTCTCATACATTATCTAAGGTGAATATGTGTTTACAAAGAGAAATATTGCTGAAAGATGTATTTGAGGAAATAGAATTCTGGTGGAGAAGGAGCTAGATTTCACAAATTGTTATTCAATGGAAAAATGAACAGTTGCACTTACCCTTGCTGCTCTTGAGAAATCATTGAAGCAATTCCTGCACTGAACATAGATTCTGGGGATAATGGCCTTGGATCCAGCAAATTGTCAATGCTTCTCCACTTCAGATGAGTTTGGATTTTCACATCCCATTGGCTGAAATGATAACTACATTCTTTACACTAACCTGTTAAAGCAACATTTCAAGGAAGTCTGAGAGAACCTGAAATGGGTGAGGGGCATGTCTATGATTAATTTATATGAAATTTACTTATCCAGAAATGAAAATGCAATATCGGGCAGAAAGAGGTGAATTCTTGCTTTAAGTAGACCTGTGAGGTATTGGGAGTGGCTATTTGATATGTCAATTCATGGGCTATGAAAATTTTCTGTGAGATTTTTATGCAGAATATGTTTGTTTGTTAGGGACATGGTCGAGTTCACAGTCAGTTTTAATTTTTTCGAAATTCATCCTGCTACCCAACCTTCTGAAATGTGCTGAGGTTAAATACATGCAGGGGAGTTACTTTTTAGCCCTCAGACAAATTACTACAGGCATGAGAATATTAGTGGTTTAATGGATGCAGTATCTTATTTCAAAAACAAGTGGATAGTTTCGATCTGAGTGCCATATTGCTTATAACAGCAATGTATTATAATGTTCATGAATCAGAGCAATGTTGATTAAGTACCTGACATATCTGCCAGGGATAATCTACGAAACGATTAATTCCTGAGAGAAGATTGGCAAAAACCTGATTGCTGAATGATGGGCATTATCCAAGTATGAAGAGAGGGTAAGCCAAGAACTCCCACTCCAGAAATGAAGCAGATATATTTATGAAGTACTTGAATGATGTTCATCCAATTTGAAATAGACAAGAGAAGAGCATAGACATGCAATAAGGTAAAGAAATTGACACTAAAAATTTTAATATCTTAATTGTTATTTCTACGCTTGCCAGAAATGCAATCATTTATTGTTTCTCGCTGGCACATTGGTTGGTATTTTACAGGATCTGGAGAGTAGGGAAACGTGGAACCAGAAATGAGAGGCAAGAATCCTACCACTCCAACTCATGCAGCAATCCATGCCAGCTGGCTAAGAAACAGCCAGCAGGTTAGCTTTGAGACAGCAGCTGCAGCATCCATGATGCGGAAGGAAGCGATGGTGAGGTTGTTGACTTGCTCGCCGAGCTGACTTGTTTTCGTTCAGACATTTTGTGAGCATGCTAGGTAACGTCATCAGTGAGGCCTCTGATGAAGCAATGTTGTTCTACTCTACTTGAATTTATACTGTCTGGTCCGCTTTGGTGAGTTGTGTCATTTCCAGTTTCGTTCTGTATGGGTTTGTATAAGGGGTCCAATTCAATATGTTTGTTGATTGCATTACGGGTGGACAACCATTCCTCTAGGAATTCCCGTGCATGTCTATGTTTGGCTTGGGCTACTATGGTTACGTTGTCCCAATTAAACTTATGGCCTTCATTGTCCCAATGTACTGATATTAAGGAACATTCATCATGTCTTTTCGCTGCTAGTTGATGTTCAGGTATTCTGATAGCTAGTTTCCTTCATGTCCGTCCAATGTAATGTTTGTGGCAGTCATTGCATGGTATTTTGTAAACTATGTTGGTTCTGCATGTTGTGGGATTGGGGTCTTTAATCCTTGTGAGTGTTTGTCGTAGAGTGGCTGCGGGCTTGTGTGCTACCATGATTCCTATTGGTCTTCGGAGTCTCGTTGTCAGTTCTGATATGTTCTTGATGTATGGCAGTGTGGCCAGTGTGTTAGGGCGTACTGTGTCTTCCTATTGTGGTCTATTTAACAGGCACCTGCAGATGAAGTTGCGGGGATTTTGTATAGGTGCTCTTCCTCTTTCCTGCATAGTTCTGGAGTGTTGCAGTGAGTGGTGGCCCATTTAAATAGTGTCCTAATACAGCTTTGTTTATGGGCATTGGGGTGGTTGCTGTGGAAGTTGAGGATTTGGTCAGTGTGGGTTGCTTTCCCGTATGCTGAGGTTTGGAACTCCCTGTTGGTCACACGTTCAACTCTGATGTCCAGAAATGGAAACTGATTGTGGTTTTCTTCTTCTCTTGTGAATTTAATCTCCGCAAAGACATTGTTGATGAGGTGGTGAGTCTCTTCTAATTTGTTGCGTTTAATAATGAAAAATGTGTTGTCTACGAACCAGATCTACAGTTTAGGTTGAATCCGAGGGAGGGTGGTGTGTTCTAGTGTTTGCATGACTGCCTCTGCAAAGAGTCCTGAGGTAGGTGACCCCTTTGGTGCACCGTTGATCTGTTTATATACTTGACCATTAAAGATGAAGTGTGTGGTGAGGCACAGGTCTAGTAGTTCGAGTATGTTGTCATTGCTGATGGAGCTGCTGGTCTGCGTTTCTGCTTCCTCTAGTAATGTGGCCAGTGTTTCTTTGGCTAGTGGGATGTTGATTGATGTGAATAAAGATGTGACGTCAAAGGATACCATAATCTCGTTGTCGCTGATTTTTAAGTTCCTGAGGGTATCAAGGGATTGTTTGGTTAAGTGAATGGAATGGGGTGATCCATTGACTAGGTGTTTCAATCTCTGTTGTAGGTCCTTGGCCAGTTTGTGGGAAGGTGTGCCTGGTAGGGAGACAATGGGTCTGAGGGGTTGTCTGGTTTGTGTATGTTAGGAAGTCCATAGCAGCAAGGGGTGTTCGGGCCTTCTGGTTTCATTCTCATGTAGTCTGTCTTGGTTATCTGCCCTGCATCCTTTAGTCTCTTCAGAGTCTGGGTGATCCTATTACCTAGCTGCAGTGTTGGGTCTATCACCACCTGTTGGTAAATGGTTGTATCTGTGAGCAGTGCCTGTGCTTTCTTAATGTAGTCCGGTTTGTTCATAATAATGGTCATGCATCCTTTGTCTGCTGGTAAGATTGTAATGTTCTTGTCTTTCTTGAGTTTACCTAGAGTTTTTCTCTCTGATGTGTTCAGGGTATCTCTGTCCGAACAGAACAGACTTCAAGGCTGTCCTGGAAACTACATTAAAAAACAACAGACTCATGGACGAAACACAACAAGCCATCCAACAAACTGTAATCCCCACACTACGCCGAAGAAACGAGTGAGACACCCTGAACACACCCTCTGCACCTGTACAAAATCTTTGCTATGAAGGGATATCCTCGTAACTTCATCCACAGGTGTCTACTAAACAGACAACAACAAGAGGACACAGTACGCCCTAACACACTGGCCACGCTGCCCTACATCAAGAACATACCAGAACTGACAATGAGATTCCTAAGACCACTAGGAGTCATGGTGGCAAACAAGCCCACAGCCACTATACGGCAAACACTCACAAGGATTAAAGAGCCCATTCCTGCAACATACAGATCCAACGTGGTTTACAAAATATCATACAACGACTGCCACAAACATTACATCGGACAGACAGGAAGGAAACTAACCATCAGAATACATGAACATCAGCTAGCAGCAAAACGGCATGATGAATGTTCCCTAATATCAGTACACTTGGACAATGGAGGCCATCAGTTTAACTGGGACAATGTAACCATAGTAGCCCACGCCAAACATAGACACGCACGGGAATTCCTGGTTCTCAACTCATAATGCAATCAACAAACATATAGAATTGGACCCCATATACAAACCCATACAGATCAAAACCAGAAATGACACTACTCACCATAACGGACCAGACAGTATAAATTCCAAGCGGAGTAGAACAACATCGCTCCATCCGAGGCCTCGCTGATGATGTCACCGAGCAAGGTGATGAAACGTCTGAACGAGAACAAGCCAGCTTGGTCAGCAAGTCAACAACCTCACCCACAACCTGAGCTACAAATCTTTGCTAAAACATTAAGCAAGTGTTGGTGTCATGTTTAAAACCCATCAATGTCTAAGCCACAAACATCCTTTGCATTAGCAATATTTCCAGCAACTATCTGGAAGAAGTCCATTTGGGCCATGACATACACAAGGGAGAATCCAGTGATGGTGCTAAATCCTACTGAATCTTTCAGCCTGACTGTCTGCATCAATTTGGTAATGTATACACTGGCTGGTGCTTCTGAAGACAGCATCGGTCACCACCTTGATGCAGTGATGTGCAGCTGACTGGAGAAGCCATACATTTCATTCGTGGCCTCCTATGGAATGAATCTGAGGCACAGAATATAAGGGACCTGCTGACTTTGATGACCACACAATTGATATCCATTAACACAGCAGAGTTGCTTCCTCTACTATTATGGCACATAGATCAGTCATACCTCTCAGGAGAGGTCAGTCTTTAGAGACACTGCAGATATTTTATCTTTTGTCTTTACATCCGGGTCACATGGTACCATTGTCTCTGCACTGGTTTCTGCTTTTGTTCTCCTCCACTGCTTTATGCCATTTTTCCCTTATGAGCCTCCCTGTTCAGGTAGCCATGGGCTTGCTGTTGACCTGATCTGTGTGCTCACACCTTTCCCACTTTCAGGCTTTCCCTCCATGCTGGAGGACCCTTCCTGACAATGAATCTGGCCTGATCTTCCTAAGCTGTACTGCTGATAGATGCTGCTGCTGCAAGGCTGCCCTCACTTCCTCAGGCCCTTTCCAGGTTGGTGTGCAAGACCACGGATTTGGTTCCTGTGTGAAAAAAATCATCATTTCACATGACTGGTCAAGGTCAGCGAATTCAAGAGGTTACATCAGTTAAAGTTTAAAGCTTTAGTCATATTGTCAGTAACAGCAAAGCTATCAAAGCAAGCAGGAACCACAGATGTACAAAGAATGCCTATGAATGACAGGAAAACTGCAGATAATGTAATGCATTATCTCTGGACCGAGAAGTGTGGGAATCTTAACGTGTTCTAATATTTTGTATAAAGACTGGAGGTTTCTGTAACCTACCAGAGTGGGTTTTACACTTCACAGTCATAAGACTAGGTATCCCTGCATATGCACAAAATAAATGATCATGTTTTATTAGCCAGTCAAAACAGTTTGCAAGTCAGCAAAGTCACTTCACATCAGCTCTGATGAAGAGTCATCGAGACTCAAAACATGAGCTTGCTCTCTCCCCACGGATGCTGCCATTTTTGTTTTCAGTACAGTTCATAAGTCACTGATCAGCAGCTCACAGGTCAATGAATAACAGTTCAACAGTCCTTGTTAGTCAGAGAGGGACAGCTGTGGAAGAAGGTAACTCAATAGTGCTTACTGCTGCTACTTGCTCTGACCGACTGGGGCTCATCGAAGTAGGAGCCACTCTAGTTCTGAACTATTGGAGTTCAGGAGAAATCCCAGCAGCCAATCGGTGCAGCTGAGAGCTCGGCTCAAGGAAGCCTCTGCAAAGTTTTTCTTCGTGCAACTCAGGAAACTGACGTTTGACGAAACACAGGGCAATGTTAGCTAACCTGAATTGTTTACTTTATGTAGCTGGGGTGCAGACTCGCGCATCAAGCGGGGCAGTCTTCAGAGGAGGGATTGAGCAGCTGTGTGATGAATTGTTGCTGAACTATTCTAAGATTGAGTCCTGTTTCTTGACAATTACAGAATACTGAGAGGCATGGAAAGAGTGGATATGGAGATGTTTCCAGTAGTAGGAGAGACTTGCACCCGAGGGCACAGCCTCAGAGTGAAGGGACAGCCTTTTAGAACTGCGATGAGGAGGAATTTCTTCAGCCAGAGGGTGCTGAATCTGTAGAACTCATTGCCACAGAGGGCTGTGGAGGCCAAGTCATTGAGTGTATTTAAGACGGAGATAGATGCGTTCTTGATTAGTAAAGGGTTCAAAAGTTCTGGGGAGAGGGGAGGAGAATGGTGTTGAGAAACATATCAACCATGATTGAATGGCAGAGCAGACTCAATAGGCTGAATAACCTACTTCTGCTCCTTTATCTTATGATCTATGGTCTAATTAGCTGCAGGCCATAGAATAAGCAGGATGGCCTCCATGGCAAACAGAAGTTATTGTTGAGGAAATTCTGATGCTAGGCCTTTGCAATTGAAGAACTGACAACCCTTGTGAAGGAGGCAAGGTTTGAATCAGGAACAAAAACAGAAGTTGCTGGAAAAGCTCAGCAGGTCTGGTAGCATTTGTGAAGAGAAATCAGAGTTAACATTTCGAGTACGGTGACCCTTCCTCAGAACTGAAAAGTTAACTCTGATTTTGATTCACAGATGCTGCCAGACCTGCTGAGCCTTTCTAGCAAGTTCTGTTTTTGTTCTTGATATACAGCATCCGCAGTTCTTTCGGTTTTTATTTAAGGTTTGAATCAGATTTGGTGAACCACAGTGTACTAACATCTGGATTGGATGATGAGAAATCTATGGGACCTGTCTTGATTGCATCTGCTACATGATGTGCTCTGCAGGTGTTTCACAAGTTAGTCTGCTAACCTATATTTACCTCAGTATTTCTACTTGTTCAAGTATAAATAAGTCATGTTAGACCAAATTGAATTGTTTGAAGAGGTAGCCAGGTATGTAGACGAGGGCAAGGAATTCGATGTAGTCTAATCAGACTTCAGCTAAGCTTTTATTAAGATCCTACAAGAGAGACTGATAGCAAAGGTAAAAGGCCATGGATCCAAGGAAATTTGGCTAATTGGATCTAGAATTGGCTGAGTGGCAGGAAGGTGATATTCGAAGGGTGTCTTTTGACAAAGTCCTGCATGGTAGACTAGTCAATTAGGTTAGATCATATAGGGTCTAGGGAGACATAGCAAATTGGATACAAAATTGGCTTGATGGTAGAAGACAGAGTGTGGTGGTAGAGGGCTGTTATTCGGACTGAGGCCTATGACCAGCAGTATTCTGCAACAATCAGTTCTAGGTTCACTGATACCATTTATATCAACAACTTGGATGAGAATATAGGAGGTATGGTTAGCAGATCTGTAATGACACCAAAATTGATGGTATTGTGGTCAGTGAAGAAGGTTATCTAAGAGTACAACGAGATATTGATCAGATGGGCCAAGAAGTGGCAGATGGAGTTAAATGTAGATAAATGCAAGGTGTTTGGTAAGGCAAACCAGGAAAGGACTTACAGAGTTAATGGTAGGACCCTGGGGAGTGTTGTTGAACTGGAGGACCTAGGGGTGCAAGTTCCTTGAAAGTGGCATTGCAGGTAGACAGGCTGGTGAAGAAGGCGTTTGGCATGATTGGTCAGAACATTGAGTATAGGAGTTTGGACATCAAGTTGCAGCGGTACAAGACATTAGTTCAGCCACTTTTAGAATACTGCATACAATTCTGGTCACCCTGCCAAAGGAAGGATGTTGTTGAACTGGAAGGGTGCAGAAAAATTGACAAAGATATTGCCAGGACTGGAGGGTTTGAGTTACAGCGAGAGATGGGAGAGGTTGGGACTTCTTTCCCTGAAGCGTTGAAGGCTGAGGGGTGACCTTTCAGAAGTTTATAAAATCATGAGGGGCATAGATAAGGTGAATATCGAAGGTCTTTCCTTGAGGCTAGGGAAGTCAAAACTGTAGGCCATAGGTTTAAGGTGAGGGGGAAAGATTTAAAAGAGACCTGAGGGGCAACTTTTCATGCAGAGGGTGGTGCGTATATGGAATGAGCTGCCAGAAGATATAAGATATAATTACAACATTTAAAAGCCATTTGGACAGGTACATGAATGGGAAAGGATTATTGGGATATGGACCAAATGCAGACAAATGGGATTAGTTCAATTTGTGGTACCTCATCAGCATGGAGTTAGACTGAAGGGTCTGTTTCCATGTTGTGTGATTCTGAAGCTCTAATAGAAAGGAAGCTCAGAATAACATTGGGCTGGCTCTGGGAGAAAGGTTCTCCACTCTTTTGCTCTCAAGTACATTTCTGCTTTATCTCCATCCATCCTTAACATGTAAGAATTATTAGATACAGGTGTATTGTATGTTAGAGGTTTGTGTGTCAATTCATAGCTGTCTGCTTGGATGGCTGCTTCTCTGGCTTTTGAAACGCTTTGTTCCGCTACATGAGTTTTAAGGCTGTACAGAAAGCAACGTTTTTAACTCCTCCAACAGGACTGCTTCTTTTAGTCCTTCAAACTGTGGTGTTATATTTGACCACTTTCATCCACTGGTCAAATGTGTGTTGTTAAATTTTTCACAGCTCAACAAGGTTTGAGTGGGTTTTTTGTGAGTGTTCCTCAATCAGTGGTAGTAAGCTTCTGCTAATAGCTCAACAGTCAAGATAACAATTGTTGTCTTCTTATAGTTTGAAGAGCAGAAATAAACCTTGTAGGCTTTTGCTGTTAACTAGTTCTGAATCAAGAGTGCCTTCATTCATGGAACTTTAGCTTGGAGTTCTAGCGCTATTCTCCACTTTTCCAGGCAATTTTTTGCCAAGGTGACCTGATCTGTTTCAGGTACCGCTTATTGTGTCTGTTCCAGTTATAGGGCAAAGGAAAACTGTTCAACTTCTGTCGTTAATGCACCTACCAATATATGCTACACCTGAGGTGAAAGCAACTAAAATCCCTGCTCCCTTTGCCAACTGTTCGCAATCAGTAAGGTTTTGAGGGGAAGATTTGTGCATTTTTAATGTTGCAGTGATGGCCCAATTTGAATAGCCAGCAGCAAACTTTTGTGTGTCTAAATAAAGAAGGTAGTTTACTTATACACTCTTGCCACATCTAACAGTAATGAATTCACACATGGCCATACACGCAAACTCTGATTCTTTTAAGATCTAGTTGTTACTGGCATCTTTGCTGCTGTTGCTGTGTCTTACTCTGTGAAGTCAGCACTTAAAAAATTACAATGGAACAAAGATGATGTTCTTGCCATGTGATCCCTCACAATTTCCGTTCAATTTCCAAACCTGGGAGTCTTAGGTTAATTAGCCACATCCTGGCTTAACTGTCTTAGATAATCACCTTCTTTGTTTGAAGAAGTCTCCTCAGACTAGGGACTGACTTTGAGCTGGCTGGTCACAGCCCATGTACAATAAGAAAAGAAAAAAAACTCAATTTGAATTGAATATCCATAGTCGCAGGACATGTGTCGCTATTTGTTTGGGATATTCCCTTTTGACTATTAAACAGTCAGTCAATTTTTTTAAATACACAGCTAGGTCACTGGACTCTGCTGATTAATTTTTTTTGTTCAAAAAGTGGATGTAGAGTCCATGTAAATAAAGTTCTGAGGAAGGGTCACCGGACCCGAAACATTAACTCTGTTTTCTCCTCCACAGATGCTGCCAGACCTGCTGAGCGTTTCCAGCAACTTTGTTTTTGTTCCTGATTTACAGCATCCGCAGTTCTTTTGGTTTTTAAATAAAGTTCATATTTTACAAGTTAGGAAATATTTAAATGATGAGTTAAAGAAGAGTTTGTTGAACTCTACCATCCTTGTCACCTTAAAGGTGATGAGGAAGAAATCCTTCTCTCTTGCTTGTTGTCATTATTCTTTCTTCAAGTTCACTCTGCAGGGTGGAAGCTAATAGGAGGTTAGTTTCTACTCTACTCCTTAACTAACAGCACCATGGGAATACCTTCACCACACAGTGTTTCAAGAAGGCAGCTCACCCCTTCATTCTCAAAGTGAAATAAATGTGGACAATATATCCCAGTCTTGCTAGCAAGATCACCATCCAAGATTT
Source organism: Rhincodon typus (assembly GCF_021869965.1). Lineage (NCBI taxonomy): Eukaryota > Metazoa > Chordata > Chondrichthyes > Orectolobiformes > Rhincodontidae > Rhincodon > Rhincodon typus. The sequence goes on from NW_025966264.1 coordinate 49,428, forward strand.
TTTTGTTTATAAAGCATTGCCTTCTTGAGATAAAGGACACGGTGAAATGAATCAAAGCTTGTGGATTGAAGCATGTGTGGGATGCTGCAGAGAATGTGTAGACAGGTAGTCACTAATCTGTCTCCATCACTCCCTCCCTTATCCTTGCCATTTTCAACAGTGAGAGCAGAGTAATTTCCTATCATCTCTCTGACCTGTTGTTCAAAGTAACCTAGCTTGAAGTAGTCAGGAATGCCAACTTTTGTGCTCGCCTTTCAATAAGCAATTTGGGCTAATTTTGTAGAATAGTAGTGATGTAAGTGAGGTGCTATATGGATATTCCATGCCCATGCTTCCTTGGTTCTGTGGGAACATACTTGCTGATCTCAAACACCACTCTAGAGACTTTAGTATAAAATCTAGTTTGACACTTCACTGTGGTACTGAGGGAGTGTTACACTGCCAGACTTCTGGATGTAACATGGTAATAGACCCTGTCTTCGCAAGTGCTTGTAAAAGATCCCATAGCATTATTTAACAAAGTCTAAAGTGTCCCAGTTAATACTTATCCCTCAACTTTAACCATGCACACAT
>NW_025966265.1:0-25274 GCF_021869965.1 Rhincodon typus
TAATTGTCCAACTTTCTTTTTTTAATCTCTCTCCCTTCTCTCTTCCCAAGTGCACTCAACTCTTTCTGTCTCGCTGTCTCTTTCTGTCTGCCCTGTACTATTTCACTCTCTCCATCTCACTGTTTCTGATGTTTTGTTCAGTTCTAAAATCTGGCATGTGGCTACAGTAGGTCTTGTTGGCTTAATTTTGCTTGTAACCAGGTCACATTGGCTTATCACCAAACAGAACTAGTAAGAGATTTTATCTTAAATTTGTACGTAGACTATTTAAAACATACTTATACTTTATATTTGTAGCAGCTTAGAGATGACCTGTTCCAAATTGACTCTCTTTAAAATTCGTAGCTAACCTTTCTACTCAATTTCAAATTGAGTTCACAAGTGCTCAGTCTAGACCAGTTATAGTCAGAAAACCTAAAACTGATCCATATTCAGAGCAAATTGTAGTGGCTAAAAATTAATATATTGGCTCCAATGCCAGAGGGCTGGGTTTATCCACTTCTGCTCCTACTGCTGTGGTTTTCTGCCTCTGGCTTCACTCTTTCATCAGTGTCTGTGGTCCAGCGGTGACCTGCTACCACCAGCCTGCTGGAACATCTGGGGCTTCTCTGCACCTGCCAGTGCTCACATTAGCCCAGACATTCACTGCTGCTTTGGTCAGTCAGAGTTTTTATAGCACGGGGAAAGGCCTTCAACCCATGAGTCCATGCTGGTTATCAAGCACCTATCTATTCTAAACCCATTGTATGCTATGACACTTCAAGTTCTTATCTAAGTACTTAAATGTCTTGAGGGTTCCCACCTCTACTAACTTTTCAGGCAGTAAACTCCAGGCACCCATCGTTCTCTGGGTGAAAAGAAATTTCCTCAAATCCTTCTTACTTTAAAACTGTGCCCCTTGGTTATTGAGCCTTTTCCTGAAGAGAAATGTTTCTCCCTATTTGCCCTATTTATGCTCCTCAGGGCATTGTATACCTCAATCAGATCTCCCCCTCAGCTTTCTTGGCTCTTATGTAAAATCCCTAGGCTGTCTAGTCTCTCTTCATAACTTTGGTTCAATTAATAAGTTAATTCAGCTAAGATTTCTTGAAAGTAATTGTCGAAAATGAGAGCATGAAGCTTGAGCAATTAAAAACTGAGAAGTTGGAAAATTAGGCTTCAGCTGCTAATTCATTCTCTGTTATTTTTGATCATCATTGCAAATGTACCTTTTTTTTCTGCCTTTTTTTAATGCTAGTCTGCTTCAATTGTTTTGACAATCAGGGGATCACTGAAAGACTGAGCCACTTGTACTGGTGATAATATATAATAAGCATATTTTATGCTGCTAATGAACTAGCCTTTGGACTATTCATATTAGAATTTATTTGTTGAAGTAATTATCACCAGTTGGTCTGTGAATTAAAGGAATTAAAAAGTAAATTATAATCTGATTTGTGATACTGATGATCTCTGATTAACACATTATGCAAAGGATTGTATCCTGTAACCTTGGTATAAAATTTTCTCACTGAAGGGATGAATGGCTTCCCCTTCACACTTTGAGACATGTTCTGCTCTCTAACAATGTTCCTAGACCACGAAAAGCCACCTTGCATTTCTGTTCTAAGCACAGTTCGTTGATGCCAGCTCACATAACAGTTGGGGTGCTTCTGAATTAGGAAGAGCAAACCTCTAGTTCTCCACTCCCTTTCATTATGTTTGACACTTGTTGGGATGTATGATTATGTGGGTGTCAGATTATGTAAAGTTGAACTTGGCTGGGCTTCCCTATATGGTCCAGTTCTCTGCTAACACTCACTATCTAGGCTCATCAGTAAACAGATAATGGAGCAATCCCTCTAGATATGTAGCAAAACCTGGATAGCATCCAAATTAGGGCTATCAAATGGCAGTGCATTGACGCCACACATTAACCATGGCAAACAAGAGAATCTAGCCATCTCAACTTCACATTCAACAGGATTGCTGTTGCTAAATCCCCCAACTATCATTACCCTGGGTTTACCATTAACGAGATTCTGAACTGGACAAGCCACACAAATACTGTGGCTACAAGAGCAGATGAGAAGCCAAGAATCCTGCAGCGAATAACTCACGTCCTGAACTCCCAAAGTCTAAATAAAAGACACAAGTCAGGGGAATGATCGAGTACTCTCCTCATTTGCTGAATGAATGCAGTTTGACCAACGTTCCAGAAGATTGACACTATCCAGGACACAGCAGGCGGCTTGATTGGCAACGATCCACTACCTTAAACATGTATTCCCTCCATCAGTGACGCACCGTAGCAACAGTGTGCATCATCTTCAAGATGCACTGCAGTAACTCACCAAGGGTTCTGTGTCCATGACCTATACCACCTGGAAGGACAAGGGCAGCAGATACATAGGAATAATACCACCTCCAAGCTCCCTCCTAAGGCACACATCATCTTATCTTTGAACTTTCTTGCTGTTCCTTCAGTGTCACTGTGTCAAAATACTGCAGCTCCCTTCCTCCAGTATTTGTAGGACATCCAAGAGTCAAATGCAGTTCAAGAAGGTGCCTCGCTGCTACTCGAGGGCAGTTTGAATGGTCAATAAATGTTGGCCTGGCAAACGATGCCTGAATCCTGTGAAAGAAGATTTAAAACGTGGTTATTTGCTTAATGCATCAAGGTTGCCACTAACTATGCAGCCAAACCTGATCTAGAGAAGGGAGAAGACTAGAAAAAGTTTGCTTAACCACACCTTTTTTTTAAGCTTTTCTGAGAGGGGCTGACTGAGCGGTGCTAATTGTCCAGTTTTATTTCACTTGGGAGCATTAAAAGTTGACTACGAGTATGTGAGATTGAAGTCCAGTGCACCCCATAAAGGATGAAAAGTCCCATTAAATGAGGTGCACTATTGATCAAGTGGAATATTCCTAACCCATATTTCTGATTTTATTGAATTCAGCGTTGTTGGGTTTTAAAATCTCAATTGCTATTCCACAGAGTTTGTTTAATTGCACTATTATTCTAACGTGTTATGATAGATGGTTTATGTCCTGGAATTCAAGATTCATCTCCCTGACCCTTTTGTAAATCACCTTGAATACTATTTGTTTTAATATGTTTATGGGATGTGGGTGCTGCTGGCTAGGCCAGCATTGATTGCATACCCCTAACAGCCCAGAGGGCGGTTAAGAGTCAATCACGTGGCTGTGGGTCTGGCGTCACATGTAGGCTAGACCAAGTAAAGATGGCAGTTTCCTGCCCTGAAGGAGGCTACTTAACTAGATGGGGTTTTATGACAATTAACAGCAGCTTCATGGTCTTCATTCTTAATTTCAGACTTCTATTAAATTCAAATTCCAGCATCTACCATGGCAGGATTTGAACTCTGGTCCCCAGAACAGTACTTGTGTTTCTGGATTAATAGCCTAGCGATAATACCACTTGGCCATCACCTTCCCTCCACCCCTTGTTTTTTTGTTTCACTCTGACCACAAGCTACAGCATACAATCGGGCTGCTTAGTGCCATGGGGCACAGCGGTCCTGATACATGTGTGTTAAACCAGTAAAAGGATGCAAAATTGACATTTGTTTCTAAAGTATTGTGACCATTAGAATTGACTTCGTTAACTGACTGCCACATCCATTACCAGTGGCAGGATGGCACTAGCAGTACAATGGGAAGCAGGAGTAATGCATTAAAACCTTTCAGAAGTACAGAGCAACCAGAGTGGCCAACCCTGGTTTACAGGCTTCAAAAACCTGAAGTTGATATCATCTAACCACTGCTTAGTTTGCCAAGGCTGGATAGAGTTAAGATTGAAGACAGTGTCCTTCAAAAGGTTTCCTAATGACATTTAAAGTGTACCGCAACAAAATTTAATTGACGCTGCTACGTCAAATTGTAATCAAAAGTGTACTAACTCCATCTGCTGGTACTAAGTTAGCAAGACACCAACATTTCTGTAATTTTATTTACACTACAGAAGTGTTGTCAATTTTTAAGTCATCAATTGTATATGTACACACACAACTGACTTACATTTTAAATTTGTATCCAGACTATTTTATCTGCATCATATATTCGGCTTTCTCTATGTTTTACTATAGTTATTACAGCTCCTTAATTGTGGGTGTGGGATCCAATATAGTAATTGTCCGCTATTGCACTATGTTCTAAATATAAATTGCTTTTTGCCTTTCCAAGTATGACTTGTTTGGACTTGCATGCCCATTATACGAAAGTTTAGCGAAGACTTCTAAAAAGAGTCCGTTTGGAACAAGTCATCTTCCCTGAAACAAATGCCTTTTTCCAAAATAACTGAAAGTTTTTTGGGGTAAGAAAAGGTGAAGCAATCAGTCAGAACTTTGCCCTTTCATCTCTGGAAATTGGGTTCTAAAGATTTGAAAGGATTGAGTTTAGTTGGAATTGGAACTACTTTCCCAATTCACTGGCCATAGGAAATAATCACAGCCAGAAATTTTGAACAATCTGCAAACTAGTAAGCTCCTCACATTTGGCATTAAAGCAGCTGATTTTTGTTGTTTTATCTGATTTCTCCTTATTTTCGTTCTCAAATTTTGCTGTCATATTTGCAGTTTTTCAGATCAAAGTCACAACTTTGGAGTCTAGAGAGCTTTGGTAAATTCTGGTAAATGCATCTTGAATTTTGTCATTCATTTATTTTAACAGAGCAGGTCATGCCAGATGATAAAAATTTGTCTCTCCCAAGCCCTATTAATTCCTCGGTCATTATTTTTTAAACATGTAATCCATTTTCATTCCATTGCATATTTTTAGCCTTGGGCTGTTGGTACAGTATTTTGTCCTTTCTTCTTCCGTTATGCAAACTGATACGAGTACTCATTGAACAAGTCTGCCATTTCCTTAATAACCATTGTACTTTCCACTGTACTTAATAAAAAGCTTCTGTTGACAATCATTGCTACACACTGATGATCTTAATCTTTCCGTGTCAGTTTGGTTGATCATATGATGCTGGGTTTAATCCAGAGATTACTACCCTGCAGGTTCTGCTCCCACATTTAGATTTTTAGTCTCTTGAAACCTATTTTCAGAATCTCAAAGCTAATCATATGTGCTCCTACATATTGCCATTGGTAAACCACCATAAACCACAATTTTTTGCTTTTCGGCTTCTTTTTCTCTCTTTTATATTCTTCATTTTTAACAGTTCCTTCCAGTATATGTGTGCTAACACTCCCCTCCTTGGGTGATCACTATTTTGTTGCAATTTATTATCTAAGTCCCACTATTTTTCTAAACATTTGTGAATTCAACAGTGATGCTCAAGACTTTATGTTGGAACCCAGTCCCTGCAGATCTTGTCAATTTTTAGCTTAGCATACGATGATTTCTGAAATGTTTAAGATAGACAATTAGTGCTGGATTTTTTTCTGATGTGCATAAAATTAGTTTGGTAAATAGGCAGCAGAAAAGTTAGTTGGATGAAGCTTTTGAAATTTTTCCTTTGACCTTTCTTTAACTAACATAAGCTGGAGAAATATATTACTGAGACCACATCACAGAACAGACTCTCAGTTTTGGACAAAAATAGGAAGCACAAGGCTAAATCAAAAGAAAAACCTTCATAAAAACATTAAAAGATAATTCCATAGGTTATTTTAATTGTGTCATTGCAAAATGTGCATTTTTTGCTTTTTAACAATTGGAGATTAGTTTCTCAAGAGGGGAAAAAAAGGCACTTTTTTAAAGTAGAGGTAGTAAGAATTGCAGATGCTGGAGTGAGAGATAACACAGTGTGGAGGTGGAGGAACACAGCAGGCCAGGTAGCATCAGAGGAGCAGGAAAGTTGATGTTTCGGGTCGGGATCCTTCTTCAGAAATGGGGAGGAGGAAGGGAGCTCCGAAATAAATTGAGAGAGGAGGGGAGGGGCTGGAGAAGGTGGGTGGGATGATGATAGGTGAATGCAGGTAGGGAGTGGTGGAGATTGGTCAGTGGGATGGGTGGGACTGATAGGTGGGAGAGAAGATGAACAGGTTGTGTCAGATCAAGGAGGCGGGGATGAGCGGGAGAGTTGGACATGAGATGAGGCCGGGTGTGAGGAGATTTTCAAACTGGTAAAATCCATGTTTAGGCCGTTGGGCTGTAGGCTCCCGAGGTGGAATATGAGGTGCTGCAGAGTGGTAAGTTAATCCCTCATGTCACTATGATTGTCACAGTCATCATTTGGGCCTACCATAGGATATCCAGAATGCCTGAGCTACGCTGTGTGCTATTAAAATATGTATATAACTGAGAACATGTATATAAAAGACTGTTCACAGAATGGTTACAGCAGAAAAGGTTAGTTAGTCCTTTCCTTCTGGCCACATTTTCTGCAAGAGTAACAGCAATGTCTCTTATTGGATATGGTCAATCTAAATATTACTCCTTGACAATCAATGGTTACCACGATCAACAATCCTTGGTGTTACCATTGATCAGAAACTCAACTGGATTTGCCATGTACATACAGTGGCTACTGTAGCAGGTCAGAGGGTAGGAACACTGTGCTGATTAACTCACCTCCTGCCTCCCCAAAGTCCGTCCACCTGCTACAAGGCACAAGACAGGAGTGTGATGGAATACTCTCCACTTGCCTGGATGGGTACAGCTCCAACAACACTCAAGAAGCTTGACGCCATCCAGGATTGGCGCCGCATCCACTCCCTCCACCACAGACGCTCGATGGTAGTAGTATGTAATATCTACAAGACGCACTGCAAAAATTCACCAAAGTTCCTTAGACAACACCTTCCAAACCTGTGACCACTTCCATCCAGGACAGGGCAGCAGATACATGGGAACATACCACCTGCAATTTCCCCTTCAATTCACTCACCATCCTGACTTGGAAATATATCCCCATTCCTTCACTGTTGCTGAGTCAAAATCCTGGAATTCCCTCTCTAAGGGCATTGTGAATCAACCTATAACATGTGGACTGCAGCAGTTCAAGACTACCACTACCTTCACAAGGGCAACTAGGGATGGGCAATAAATGCTGGCCATCCAGTGATGCTCACCTCCCATAAGTGGAAAAAAAAACTCAATCCTACTTTTGTGATTTCCCTGCTGCTCCAGAAATATTTTCTCTTCAGATAAGCAGTCAGTTCAATTTGTAAAGGCATGATTAAAAGTATGCTGAGGCAGATTCAGTGCGTTCCAGAGATTTCTCTTCATGCCAGCTTTGCTGCTTCTGCCTTAATAGATGTCCTCTGGTTCTTGAACCATCTACCAAAGGGGAAAATTTATTCCTTTCCAGTTAGTCAAGGCCCTTTCATGATTTTGAGTACTTTTATCAAATCTGCTTTCAGCCTTTTCTTCACCAGTGGAATCAACCTCAGCTTTTCCCATCTGTCCCCCTAGCTCACTTCCTTCATCTCTGGAACCATTCTCTTAAATCTTATCCAATTCCTTCATATCCTTCCTGAAGTGTGGTGCCCAGAATTGAGCACAATATTCTAACTCTGGATGAATCACTGTCTTATAAAGGTTCATCATCACTTTTTCCTTTTATACTCTGTGTTTCCATTGCCAAAGCCCTGGATTTCCAGTGCCTATTAACCAGTTTGTCAACTTGATCTGCCACCTTCAAGGATTTTTGCACATATACACCAAGTTCCTCAATGCTTAGCATTCCCTTTAAAACTGTATCCCTAATTTTATTTTGGCTGTCATTCTCTCCACCAAAATCTATGACTCCACCCTTCTCTTCATTAAATTTCATCTGTTACCTGTCTGCCCTTTTAACCACAAATTGGCTGGCAAAATCAGCCAGTAGGTCACCATGGGGGGAAATTCCCTTCTTGGATATGAGCAGTATTGTAACATACGATATAAATTCTTCCAAATGCACAATTAAAGTCAATATCAGCATATTATTTAACCATGGCAATGTGCCCTCCTTTCCCTTTTCTGCCCTGTTCCTCGTCACACAACAGTGCATTTTTCTTTGTGTTAAAGGATTAAGGTGACATCTTGTTTTCAGATCTTTTCAATACTACATTTGAACTTGTTATCTGGAAACACGGTGGTGGGTGCGCTCAGCTGCTGGTTGACTATTTTGTGGTTCAACATTATGCTAGCAGCACGGGTTCAATTTCCATTCTGTTTGAGGTATGTTATGCCTCACGAGAGTAGCATGCTGGAAATCAAATATTCCTGAGTCATGTGAAATTCTCCATTCTACTTGTCTCTTAGACCCAGATTGATAGAAGGTACAGACCAGGCTTCTGTACTGAGCAAGAATGACCATTAATTAGAAATGAAAAGATTCTAACTTCAAGTAATCAATTGTGAACTGTTGCATATACCCTACGCCTCTCCCCCACCCCCACCATACACACAAAGTAAGACTATGTGACTTATGGATGGAGGGAAAGATTGGGAAGGCAGTTCATTTACAGAAAGATAAAAAGATCTGGTCTTTATAGATACCCTTGACATATGTCTCTTCACCCTGCTGTGGAGAGGAAAGGCAATGGCAAACCACCACTGAACAAACATTACTAAGAAAATAGCTCAGGACGTAGCATCAGCAGACAATGAGGCAAGGATCTGCCTTCAGGCAAAGCACGCATAAACGTATAAATTTCAAAATGCAGTATTGGGGCACATCAATTTTAAATTTTTTTTTCTCTCCTCGTGCAGAATTCATTTGACGAAGACTTTCCAATGCTCCTTGAATCTATAATAAATATAGTGCATAGTTTGTGTGAAAGTGCACATTGATGTGGAAAGTCAGCACAATGGGCCATTGCGTCACCTAACACCTGTTGTTATTTTTACATGAATGTACTACTCCCAACTTTGGCTAACATAAGGCAGTGAAATATATAAGATCTATAAGATTTTATGTTCAGATCTCCTGAAAAATAAATACATACATATTGATGAATGAACATCATGCTGTTTGTGACATTTTTTTACACTTATGGGAATGATAAATCTCAAAAGCAACAAAACATACTGTTCTCAGTGTATGCATATAGAAGAAAAAGCTTGATGTTTTAAGAGCAGACCCTTCATCAGAACGCTGTTAGTAGGTCAAAGTGGACCAACAGATGAGCCACTTGCGTTACCCGGAGAGTGCAGAGGTTGAATACTGATTAATTCATCGGGTGGAGTGAAGTCGTCGTGGAGTTGCAGGCAGAATCCGAGCCATGGGGGTCTGTGGGATATGAGAAAGAGCTGTAGAGCAGTGGTAATAGGGGATTCAATAGCTAGGAGAAACAGACAGGTGTTTTTGCAGCTGCAGACATGAATCCACCTTACCACCTGGTGCCACGGTCATGGATGACACCATCCAACTGCAGAAGATACTGGCAGGCAAGGCTGAACAGGTTGTGTTCTGTCTTGGAGACACAGATTATGGGGACGAGGACCTGTCTGCAGAAAGAGATTAAGTCTAGGAAAGAGATTAAAAAGCAGCATCTTAAAGGTAGTAATCTCTGAATTACCCACAGTGCCTCATGTGAATGAGATTCGAACTAGGAGGTTGGAGCAGATGAATTGTTAACTCAAGAGGTGGTACAGGTGGGAGGGCTTTCAATTCCTGGGGCATTGGGACTGGATCAGGGGAGTTGGGATATGTACAATCTGTGCTGTTTGCACCTCAACTGAACCAGGACAAATATTTTTGCAGGGAGGTCTACTGGTGATGCTAGGTGAGGTTTAAACTAATTCGGCATGGGACTAGGAACCTGAGGGTGAATTCGGATGGAATAAATTCAAAAATGAAAATGAAGGCAGAAAATTAGCGAATGAGCCTGGAAGGCAGAGGAAATGAAGGTTTAAAAACAAAGTTTGGCAGCACTCAAGGATACGTACTTCAATGCAAGGAGTTTAGCAAACAAAGCAGTCAAGCTGAGGATACGGATAGAAATGTGGAAGTGTACAATTACAGGTGTCACAGGAACATGGCTTAAAGAGGGACAAGAAAGGCAGATCAATGTTTCTTGTTGCAGGGTTGTCAGACAAGATAGTGGAATTAAAAAGGGTCAGGGATGCAGTGGCAGTTTTGATCAAAGGCAGTTGCAGTTGTGACGAGGGGTTAAGGTATGAAACGAAGAAACAGGCAGTCACACAACTGGGAGTGTACAATAGACCCTGAAAAGTCGAGAGGGGAAAGAGAAGAACAAGTATGTAGATAACTCTGAGAATGAAAACAAACAAGAGGACAGTCTTTGTAAGGGATTTTTAACCACCGCAGTATTGACTGGTATTGCTTTAGTGTAAAAGGAGTGGAAGGACCAGAATTCTTGAAGCACGTTCATGAGAGCACTTTTAGCATGTGTGCAGGTAGACCAACAAGAGAGGGTGCAGTTCTGGACTTACTTTTAGGAAATGAAGTTTGGCAGGTGGAAGGAGTGGCCAGTGGGGAATGTTTTGGTTGTCATGATCATAATCCCGTTACTTTTAATATTATTTTGGAAAAGCGCAAAGAATGGGAATTAAGGTTCTAAATTGAGGTGAGGAGTGATATAACAAAAAGAAAATGGATAAGAAACAGCTACTTAAAGGAACATGAGTGCTGGAGCAGTGGGAGGTGTTCACAGAGAAAGTTCAAGACATCAGAGTAAACATCATATTTCCACAAAGAAAAAGGCTGGCACAGCTGAATCCAGTCTCCTTGGATATCAAGGAGCAAACATGTAAAGGCAGGAAAGCTATGTCACACATAGAGAAATCAATCCACCAGAAAGCCAAAAGAAATGTACAAAGTGCAATAAGTGAAATTGGAAAGGAAATTGGAGAAGTAAAGACAGCATAAAAATAATATTGGCAAGTAAAATCTAAGCGAACCCAGCAATTTCATCGATACGTGAACAGAATAACTAAGAAAACCGTAAGATCCCTTAAACATCAAAAATGACCTGTTTAGAGGTAGAAGATCGTGGGTATGGTTCTTGATGAATATTTTCTATCTGTTATGATGAAAGAAGGGGATGATGTAGACGCTGTACTTGAGGAAGAGTGTCAAATATTAACTTGATAGATGTCGAGAGAGGAAGTATTCAGGGAATTAGCATCCTTGAAAGTGGATATATCAAGGACTAAGCTAAATATATCCCAGGCTGTTGTTAAAAGAAGCCGGGAAGTAAATAGTGGGTGATGTGACCATGACAGATATTGACAAAATAATGATATGTAAGTCAGTCTAACATCTGTGTTTGGCAAATTGTTAAAATCAATTTTGATAAATGGGATAAGCCATCACTTAGAAAAGAATGAGTAATCAAAACAGAACTGTCAGCATAGATTTGTTCAGTGAAATGTCTGACTAACTTGATGAATTTTATGAGGAGGATTAATAATGTTGAGGTAGTCTACATAGATTTTAGCAAAGTTTGAGTCAAGATCCCAAAGAACAGACCATTTAAAAAAAGTAAAAGCTCATGGGATCCAGGGGAATTAGCAAGCTGATTACAGCATTTTCTGAAGAAGTGTCTGGGCCCGAAGCATCGGCCTTCCTGCTCCTGTGATGCTGCTTGGCCTGCTGTGTTCATCCAGCTCTACACCTGGTTATCTCAGATTCTCCAGCATCTGCAGTTCCTACTATCTCTGGTAATGGTTGATGGATACTTTTGTGACTGGAAGGCTGTTTCCATTGGGGCTTCAAAAGACTCAGTACTTGATCCCCTGCTTTTTGTGGTATGTATTAATGATTGGACTTCAGTCTAGGGGCATGATCAGGAAGTTTCAGATAATATAAAAATCGGTTGTGTGGTTGGCAATGATTCTATGTGGAAGGAAGCTGTAGTTGGCAGGAGAATATAAATTGACTAATCAGGTAGGCAGGAAAGTGGCAAATGGTGCTTTAATCTGGAGAAATATGAACTGATGCATTTAAGGAAATCAAACAAGGCAAGGAAATACAAAAGAAAAGTGAAGATACCGAGAGGTGTGGAGGAAGTGGATGACCTTCATCTGCGCGTCCACCCATACCTGCTAAATGAATAAATTTGGAATTGAACACTAACTATGAAACGCTTATTGTTTGTTGTATAAAATCCATTCAATTCACTAATGTCCTTTGGAGAGCGAAATTTGTGATAGTTCCTTGGTCTGGCCTGCATGTTACTGCAGACTCAAAGCAACACGATTGACTCTGAAACAAAAAGAAAGAACTGCAGAAGCTGGAAGTCAGAAACACAAGCAGAAGTTGTTGGAGAAACTGAGCAGGTCTGGCAGCATCTGTGGAGAGAAAGAAGAGTCAACATTTCAGGTCTATTAACCCTTCTTCAGAACAGATTGACTCTTAACAGCCCTCTGAAATGACCTAGCAAATCTTCGCTGGTTACAGGGGAAGGTGCCGTAGGGCTGTGGGGGCTTGCTGGGGGTGAAGGAAGTAGGGACCAGAGTGTCCCTGCAACCGGCAAAGGTGCAACACCTACCCATTTACCTTCTCCCTCCCCACTATCCAAGGGCCTAAACATACCTTCCAGGTGAAGCAACACTTCACCTGCGCTTCCCAGAATCTACTGTACTGCATTCACTGCTCACAATGTGGTCTTCTCTACATTGGGGAAACAAAGCATAGACTGGGTGACCGCTTCGCAGAACATCTACGTTCTGCTCGCAAAAAGGACCCTGAGCTACCTATTACCTGCCACTTTAACACACCACCCTGTTCCCTGGTCAACATCTCTGTCTCTGGCTTGCTGCAGTGTTCCAGCAAAGCTCAACGCAAGCTGGAAGAACAACACCTCATCTTCTGCTTGGAGACCCAGCAGCCCTCTGGACTCAGTATCGAGCTCAATAATTTTAGGGCCTAAACTGTCCCATGTACCAGCCCCCTATCCCACACACCAGGCCTTGTTATCACACAGCCTGCCATTACATACCACCTGTTGTTAGTCACTAACAGACCCCATTAACAACTATTCACCCTCCCAACCTGATCGCAGTCAACTCCTTTGTCTGTCTAACTGTTCTTCTCTCTCTTTGAGCTCTTTTCTATCATTTACTCCCTAGCCCACCCCCCTCCCTGTTTTCTGCATATAAACCAACATTTTCCCAGCTACAGTCAGTTCTGAGGAAGGGTCATCAGACCCGAAACAATAACTCTGATTTTTTCTTCACAGATGCTGCCAGACCTGCTGAGCTTTTCCAGCAACTTCTGTTTTTTGTTCCTGATTTACAGCATCCACAGTTCTTTCAGTTTTTATTTGAAAGGCATCTGGACATGTAACTGAAGTCCTATAAGATTCAAGGATACAGACCAAGTGCTGGAAACTGGGAATCGGGTGGGTGATTTATTTTCAAGTAGGTACAAATGTGATGGGTGGTGTGGCCTCCTTGCTGTAAAGATTTTCATATTTTTTAATTATTCTAAATATTGAAGAGGAACAATATACAGGAATGTGGGAAGTGGACAGAGATGTTGCCTGTCGATGAATTGCTCTTTATAAGAACCAGCACATTCGGTCAAATGGATTTCTTTGTCACTAAATTGATTTTATTCTGAAAAGATTGAGTGCCAGCAAATGAAGTGAAGGGAGGAGTAAGAATTTAAAGAGTAATGGTTATTATTAGAAATTAGGACTCCTATCACGCTGAAGCATTAATGGATTTAAATGTCAGTTAAACAATTAAAGGTTTATTTAAAGGTAAGGGACATGATATGTACAATTAGACAACATACATATTCAGCTAAATAGCTTTCTTACCTGAAACAACAACCATCTCTCTGTTTGTTGTCTTTTCAAGATTGTCTTCAAGCTTCCAAATGGTGGAAGAGATTGCAATGATCTAAAGTTAGTAATGTCAGTGATTCAGCCAGAGATGAGGTACAAGACTCATTTTGCTAAAGTAGTGCCAGCACGTAAGATGTAGCAGGTGGTGATGCGAAGTTGGATTCTCTATGCCCTTTTCCTCTTCCTCCCTTTTGAGCAGCTTGTCTTGCGCTGTGTTATTTCTGTTCATTCATCCTATCATGCTGCAGACCAAGGCATATGCTGACTACATTACTTATGACTGGGAGCAAGTGTTGTGAGCAGAAGCCTTGCAGTATAACCTGAGACTTTCAACCATCACAGGTAGACAGGGTGGTTAAGAAGGCATTTAGCATGCTTGCCTTTATTGCTCAGACCTTTTGAGTATAGGAGTTAGGATGTCATATTCAGGTTGTACAGGACAATGGTAAGGCCTCTTCTAGAGTACTGTGTGTAGTTCTGGTCACCCTGTTATGGGAAGGTTATTATTAAACTGGAAAGTGTTCAGGAAAGATTTATTAGGATATTGCTGGGAATGGAGGGTTTGAGATATAAAAATAGACTAAAGAGGCTGGGACATTTTTTCACAGGAGTATTGGAGGTTGAGGGATGACCTTATTGAGATTTATAAAATCATGGGGGACATAGATAAGGTGAATGATAAGAGTCTTTTCCCTAGGATGGGGGTATTTAAAATTAGGGGGCATATTTTTAAGGTGAGAGGAGAAAGATTTAAAAAGGACATGAAAGGCAACTTTTTTACCTGTGTGGAATGAACAGCCGGGGAAAGTGGTGGATGCAGGTGCTGTTACAACATTCAAAAGACATTTGGATAAGTTCATGAATAGGAAAGGTTTGGAGGGATATAGGAAAAGAGGGACTTGTTTAGTTTGGGAACATGGTTGGTGTGGACTGGTTGGACCAAAGAGTCTGTTTCCATGCTGTATGACTATGATTCTATGACTTTATGCCATTCCACTCCTTAGTGGAACTTAAATTTGTTTAATGAATAAATCTAGAATTGAAAGCTAACTGCGAAACTCTTTTTGCTTGTTGTAAAAATCCATCTGACTCACTAATGTCCTTTGGGGAGAGAAATTTGTGGTACTTACCTGATCTGGCCAGCATGTTACTACAGACTCAAAGCAACACGATTGACTTGGAAACAAAAAGAAATGAAGAACTGTAGATGTTGGAAGTCAGAAACACAAACAGAAATCGCTGGAGAAACTCAGCAGGTCTGGCAGCATCTATGGAGAGAAAGCAGAGTTAACATTTCGGGTCCATTAACCCTTCATCAGAACAGATTAACTCTTAACAGCCCTCTGAAATGACCTAGCAAACTATTTGGTTCAGCATTTAAAGATGGGCAACAAATACTAGTCGTGCCGTTGACATACGTATTCCATGAACGAATAAAGTAAAAACAGACGCGTCTAAATCCAGCAACAGGCAGTAGAAATCTATCAACAACTAACCTATAACTACTTAGTGACTCCTTTAAATTGCATAATTGATGGGATCCTTCTTGCTGCTGGATGAATGTTCAAGTTTAGAGTAGGCGTTACGTATAACGTGCAGTTTGAAAATGGCACTTCTAAAACCTGGTACTGTGGACTTCACTTTGGATTGAAGCAATACCTGTAATTCTGAAAATGAAAGTGCTACATAACTGAATTCTGCAGCACTATCTTGTTCCTCCCATGGCAGATTCTGCATCCGTATTACAAATTTCTTCATAGTAACCATTGCCTGCTGTGAAAGCTGTGCTCACCATCTTGCTCACACCAAAGTTAGAATTGCTGCTGGGATCCAATTCTATGTTTGGACCTCAAATAGCTAATGTAAGTTAGTACCTCGTTGGGTTTGGATAGGCAATATGGCCACCTTTCTAAAAGTGTCCATAAAGATCATAATGATCGGGATATTGTAAAAACTAAACGCCAGAGTTGGTCAACCAACTAATTGAGGCTGCTGGTCCATTCAGTAGGATTGTGGCACATCTGGTTGTGGCTGCAATTCAACTTTCCTGCCGGCCCACCAGAACCCTTGTCTCCTTTGCCAATTTAAAATACACTTAATCTAGACTAGAACATGTTCAGTGACCTAGGCTCCACTGCTTGATGGAGGAAAACATTCCAAACACTAATGACTCTTCTGTCAGGGTAGAAATTCATCCTCATCTCTGTTTTAATTGGGAGACTACTTATGCTGAAACTGTACCTGCCTAGAACCTCCCAGGATCTACCCTCTTGTATGTTTCAATAAAATGACTTTGCAGTCTGTAAACTCCATAAGCCCATCTTGCTCAACTTCTTCAGAAGATAACATCTTCGTCCCAGAAATAATCAAGTGAATCTTCCCTCACTGTTTCCAGTGTAGGGACGTCTCTCCATAAGTAGGGAAATCAAACTGCACACAATACTCCAGGTGTGGTTCACTAATGCTCTGTACAGTTGTAGCAAGACCTTCCCACTTTGATACTCCATCACTCTTTGCAATAAAGACCAACATTCCATTTCCCTTTTCAATTACTTGCTGTATCTGCAAGCGATCTTTTCACGACTCAAGGATGAAGCATTTTGTCATCTTTCTCCATTCAGATAATATTCTGTTTTTTTATTCTTCCTAGCAAAGTGGATAACTTCACATTTTTTCCCACATTATACTCCATCTGGCAATCCTTTGACCACCGAAAGCCTATCTAACCTAACTGACCAAGTGATGGAAAATTGGATTCAGCAGGGTGGTTTGTTTTATCCCTTTACAGACTCTGCCCTCCTCACACTTTGCTTTCCTACCATCTCTCTACCACAAGTAAATTTAATGATAATGTAGTCTGTGCCTTCATCCAAAAAATTAGTGTAGATTACAAGTTGATGAAGCCCCAGTACAGATCCCTGTAGCGCTCTACTAACTGCAGATTGTCAACCTGAAAGGACTGATTTTTTCCCAATATTCTTGTTTTCTGTTAGTTAGGCAATTCTCTGTGCATACTCACAGATCATAATATAACCCAAGCTCTTCTCTTGCACAGTGTGAAGACTTTATTATTTTATTTCCTATTTTTGATTGTAGACTGAAATTGGAAGAGGACTGTTTTAAAGTCAGGGATTGTGGAAGGAATTTTTTGAAGTTTTGAAAATACTTTACTGAAATTAGAAGTTATGATATACACTGTTGCTGTACAAGCAGTGGGGAAAGATACTGGGGATATGTATGCAGATTGAGATTTGGATAACAAGTAGCTGATTGGTTTGTATAATTGTGACCAGCCATTGATGGCCAAAGGTCATCAACCTGATGGTGACCCTTTGATTGGTTCCTAGACAGCTGAACAGCTTGAATAATGTGGGGCGATGCCTTTTTGTCTGGAACTGGGGGTGTTGTGTCTTTCTCTGATCAGTAAAATTATCTGAAGTCTGAAGGAAGCCAATTATTTTCTAATTCACTCATTGCTTTAAGCTGTAGGCTTTAACCAGTAACTAGCAGACTTTGTAGTTAGTGTGCTAAATATCTGCTCTTCCTGCAAAGAAGATAAAGAATCTGGAGAGAAGAGGTTAAAGAACAGAAAGCCATGGCAAGCAAAAGGATCACCTCAGCAAACCCTGTGTGCTATTGAACTGTGGTTGCCAATTTTTTTCCCTCTCCACCCATAAAACCAATGTTCTGTTTGTCAATGTCTGTTTATATGTGTGTGTAGAGGTTTTAGAAAAAGGATAGAATTCCAACTCATTGAGCCATACGTTAATAGTTCATAGCTATTTACTTATGATTAGAATTTGATTACCTGTAATAAATAGTAATTCTTGTTAAATACAGGAACCTGATCTGTGCTTTCTGTTGACTTGATTCCATCAGATAGGTAAATCATGGACTTTGATTAAATTATAAATTCTTCTGGTGACTCAAGGTGTAGCGGGTGTGGAGAGTCAGTGCATTATCCCAAGTGGGTCGTAGCAGCAGTAAAAATTTATGTGGTACTTTGTTGGATTCCTTTTGGAAATCTAAACATGCCACATTTATTTGTTACCCATTATCCAACCTGCTTAAAGAACTCCAGTAAATTAGTCAAACGTTATTTCCCATTGACAAAACCATGTTGATTTTGCCTGGTTGTATTCTAAAGTTACTGCTTCTGCCTGCTTAATAATGAATTCTAGAATTTTTCCCATGACAGATGTCAGACTAATTTCCCACTTTCCGTCTTCCACCTTCCTTGCCTAGTGGTTGCATTTGCAATTTCTCAATCCCCTGAAACTATTACAAAAATCACGGGATTTAAACTGAGGTTGAAGTTGCTTCTTACAAACATTCTAATAGTTAATTCATGTGGCTTCCAGCAGATGGTAAATGTAAAATCTTCCCAAGATCATTTGTTTGAGAAATGGGTTACAATGGATAATTGTACTATTATAGCGTTGGACATTGACCAGAACCACACTGTCTACAACTCATTAGTATTTTCCACATTTGGAACATTTACAGATATGTCTGTGACTTTGTTATTCTGCAGACATTTTTGAAAATTTATTCAACAAACAAAGTTCTTTGTTGGTTAAAATATGTAAAAATGCCCTCACCCATTGTTGCATTGCAATATTTTATGTTTCTTGCATGCACAGTGCAGTGGACATGGAGGTCTTTACCCTTCTTGATAGTGAAGATATTTACCACTAAGATGCAAGAATAGTTCACTGGATTGGTTCCTGGAGTGAGGGATATTCGTGGCAGGACAATAGGATGAAATCTCATTGAAATGTATGACATTCGAAGTGTGCTTGATACAGTAGATGCTGAAAGTCTGTTTTCCTGGCTGAAGAGTCTATATCTCAGGTTATAGTGCCAGAACAGGAAGCTTCCACTTATGTCAATGATGGAAAGGAATTCCTTTAATTGGAGGATTGTGAAACTTTGAATTTGTTACCCCAGAGGGCTGTGAATGATCAGTCATTGAGTACATTCAAAGGTCAAGTTGATAATTAGATTTGGGAATAAGGGAGTTAAGGGATATGGGTATAGCGCAGAAAAGTGGTATTGATATAAAAGTTTAGACTTGATCTTATTAAATGACACAGCTGGCTCGAGGACTTGTATGGCCTATACATGCTCTTGTTTCTTACGTTACTTTGTTCGGCTAGGCATACATTATTTTTGATACAAAACATGAGTTTGGAATAATTGTAAATTGCCATAAAAACTGAAACGACAGCTAATATGTGCTACAAGCTCACCTGAATCTCTGGCATTTTCATGACTTTGAGATGCAACTCCTGTTATTCCTGAAATTAATTTTGTAAAAGTAAAGTCTGATCAATGTCTAGATTGCACTGCATAATTATAATCGGTTTAAAAGAATTATTATTTGAGTATAAACATGCAGCATAACCATGAAGCCAAATACTGTAAATTTAATTATACAAAATAAATAATAATGATATTGTTACTTAACTTTGAATTCAGCAGTAGAGATAGTGGACCATCATCAATCCTCATCTTCAAGACACACTTTCTCAGTTGCTGTATAGTTGAAGAATCTATATCTCATATCAAATGGGCCATTCAGCCATATAGATAGTTTCTAGTGCTTATACCAAGGGATGAAGCTGTGGGGAGGCTCCAGGATTGAGGTATAAGGTGGATGGGAGTCAGGATGAAACAGGAAATTGGTGTTTGGAGCACCAGGGAGGTGGACGGGGAGGCCTTCCATTCAGGAAAGTGGACCCTGATAGCAGTAATCACCCCTTCTCCCTTTCCGACTGGAGTAGGCCAGTTTGCCAGTCTTTTCTCTGTCCTTGACCTCCTGTCATCACCCTCAATTGTAACTGGGTGGGAGGCAGTCCATAAATTGCCAATGATTACCCACCAAAGGGCTTCAATTGGGTCGAAGATTTCAAAAACCAGAGCTCAGCCACACCCTCATAAGGTTTCTGACGAGTCAGGAAGGTCATGTGGGTTGGCTGTGGGAAAGTTGACCAGAGAATTTTACAGATTCACCTGCAAACCTGTCATGGAGGCCTGTGAATTCTACCTTGTGATCACCCTTAAATACCTTAAAGTTATTTTCCTCAACTGCACCACATGGTAGCACATTCCCAGTCAACCTGCTCTCTGGACTAAGAGTTGTTTTGAACCAAGTCACTTGCCATATCCATGTTGTTGGAAAGCAATCACTTAATGATCATCAAACGACTGAACTGTAGAGAATCTTGAATATCTTGTATGTGTTAAGGTTTCTATTTTTTTTTAGAAAAGTTTGGCACTTGTATTATAGGATACTGATGTGATTTCTGGGCTTTGGTTGAAATATGTAAGTTTTATGTTTTACCCTCTTGGCAAATGTTATCATCAAGACCCACAGTTAGGAGAAAATTTCATATTTAATAAGGAACCAGTAAAATTGGATGGGAAATGATGGGTCACAGTCCCGCAGTTTCCTGAAATGTGTTCCCAATGGCAGCAGTACGGCAGCAGTACGAACTAGAATCCTTCTGAGGATTTGTATTTGATGAGTTTTATTAAAGTTGTGTAGAGCTTAGCTCTTTTAATACCCAAGAGGCACTATATCTATTTGGTTTTCGTCTGTTATTTTTAATAAAAACATTGGTACTTCAATATACAGATGACATTTTGTGAACTTCTATCTCCAGGCTACCACCATCTCAAGCCCAGGCTTTCCCCAGTGCTTTGATTCTAAAGGCTTTGCTGCTTTTGTTTGCATTCTTCTGCCAATTGCTTGTCTTTAGTGAATGTAAGACATGTGTTCAAACAGCAGCATTGGATTTTTATTGATGCATTCTTTCTGGTCTCCCAGGCACTGTAAAATTAAACAAACTTTTTAAACTCTTTGAGATAAATGACTGGGGGTGGAATGGGGAGAGGCAGCTGGTGGGGTAGCAGAAAGGAGCTGTGTAAAATAAACCACTCAAAAAAGCCATATACAAATGTCGGTTCTGCTATAACGCGATAGTTGTGTTCCTGCGCAACATTATAGAAAACCGTGCTATACAAATAATGGGGCCTATGGGAAAAGCAGGGTTGGGGCAGACCACCAAAAAATATCACTCAGAATTGCTCAAAAATCACTCAAAAGCCTAACACAAAGGATAGCACAGTTTGAATAAATGTTTAATTTCATATCTAATAATGAAATAAAATGGCAGAATTAACAAGAAAAAGAAAATCACGGAGTTTTGTACCTCTCACAGAAAGCGCTTCACAACAAAGTCTGTGAAATGATCACGTGATGCCAGGGCTAGACTCTTTCGGCGCTAACATTGCATATGCTCAGGGCAATGTGATGTCGATGCATACTCTTCCACACACCAATAGAATCGCATTATAGCTAACACAAGTTCACGTTTTAGAAATAGCATTATAGCTAATTTGCGTTGCCGGAACATGCTTTATAGCAGAACTGACTGTACCCCTAAAACTGATAATAATGAATTTTATTGGTTGACTTTTAGTTTTCCACCTCAAGACATTTTGAAAATTGTTTTCCCTGCAGTTTGTGTTTATATATTGATTTAAACTCCAGATCAAGCTACACCAATGTAAAAATCTATATCTCTCAATGTTACTCATTAATTATTTTGAGGAAGTAAACTAAAATTCATACCTTATTTTCAGGTTTTGATGACAACCATTTCACACAATGTCATGGGGCAAGGAGTTGCCAAATTTATGCCAACTGAATAGGTTGTAGTGGATGATTTTTGCCTCCTTGTTCTTTTTTGCATGTAGTACAAGGCCAGAAAATCACATTGGTTTTTAGAAGATGTGAGTGTAACATTGGTTTCACAGGTTGAATTTTTGGATGAGGCATGTTTCCACAACATTATGCCTGTTTTTCTAAAAACCGAAAGAATGCGGATACTGTAAATCAGGAACAAAAACAGAAGTTGCTAGAAAAGCTCAGCAGGTCTGGCAGCATCTGTGAAGAAAAGATCAGAGTCAACATTTCGGGTCTGGTGACCCTTCCTCAGGGCACAGATGCTGCCAGACCTTTTGAGTTTTCCCAGCAACTTCTGTTTTATGCCTGTTTTTCTTTCTTGCTCTGATTTACGTGGAACGAGCAGCATCCCATTTCTCTGTTCTTTACTGATGTAATTATGCAACTAATATGATGTTTACATATGTCTTTTGCATCTGGTGTACAACATAAGAAATCCTGTCATTTGTGCGCATACATGTCTGTTGATGTAACTTGAATGATTCCTTTAAAGGAACTCATTTTCTGGGAAATCTTTCTCAGGGCTACATCTATGTTTTGAGATTTTATTTTACTTTGGAGAATTACTGAGCTGCTCTTCAGATATCTTCAGTTTTTAAGATTCTTGGTGTTGTAGGTTGATTGAAATTCTTTTGTCCTTGTTCCTTTCGACTGACTTGCTTGCTTCTGTCATTCAGAGCGAGGGAGACTTTTATCTGCAACACAGGGGTATTTAATGGCTTTTCACAAAGCTGTGATCTTTACTGCACTCTCATCCATACAATAGGCGGGGACTTCATGTCACTAACACACATAAACCTAGGCTGCAGTCTGCTTTTAATTCCTGTCCCTGTGTGTTTTTGAAAGGTGAAAATGCAAATATACCTCTCACCCATCTTGTTAATAGTCTGAAACACTCAGAGGGCTTGCAAGTTCAGTTTGTAGTGCATTTCTCCATTTGAAGCTTCTTTGACGCCATGTGTAACATTCTAAAGTTCCTCTCCAGAAAACCACTGGATTTACAATCAAAGTCATTTTGGCTGTGTCAATCCTGTTTTTAAAAAAAGCACGTTGATATTTAAAAACTCGATACAGTGATGGGAATTATGATCCATGGTCATGACAGCATAAAACGTGTCTACACTCTGAGACCTATGTGAAAATGTTATAACACCATATGACCTTAAGATTTACGAACAGAAGTAGGCCATTCAGTATTTGGAGTCTACTGTGCCATCCAATGAGATCAGGGGTGAGCTGATAATCCTCAATTCCACTGTATTGCCATTTCACCATATCTCTTTATTCCCTAATTGATTAAAATATATCTCAGCATTGCAATACCATGCAACATTGAAGCTCACTGCAGCAAAGAATTCCATGGATTCACGGTACTAAAATGAAATTCCTCCTCACTTCTGCATGTAATACAAGTGAAAAGAAGGAAATTTGCCCTGGCTAACATTTATCCTTCAACCAATACTAAAAATGGAGAGTGGGTCATTGATTTCATTATTCTTTGTAGGAGCTTTGCATGTGCAGGTTAGATGTGAATACATTGGAGAGGTGAAGAAAAGATATACAGGGATGGTTCCAGGATTAGAGACTTCACTTATCTAGATAGACTAGGGAAGCTGGGATTATCATTTGACAAGAGAAGATTAGAGTAGATTTGATAGAGATATTGCAAATCATGAGGTATTTGGAAACCCTTGTCATTGATGGAAGATTCAAGAATCAGAAACATCACTTTAAGCTTTATGTCAATAGAGCAAAATACAGCATAGGGAAAAGCTATTCATGTAGCAAGTGATTAGAATCAGAAGTGCACTGCCTGAGAATGTGGTAGATGCAGATTTAATTGTTGCTTTGAAAGGTAATTGGATATTTATCTGAATAGGAAAGCTTTCAGGGTGCAGGGAAAGGATGGGAAGTGAGTCTAGCTGTTTTACTGTTGGAGAGAGCTGGCATGGACACAGAGCAACATGACCTCCTTCCATTGTGTAAGTATTCTTTACTTCTACAACTTGAAGGAGCTAAATATGTTTCCATCAGCTAAACCGACCTTGCTAGTGCCTTTTTACTTGATGCCTATCTCTTTGAAAATTGAAATGGTTGTTTCGTATAAACAGTTAAGATGAGGTTTGCAGAAATGCCAACTCCCTAACTCTTAAATTAAGAGACAATATCTTAAAAGACAAGACATTTGGTATAAAATCATGAGGTGCCACTTTTTGCAAAAACATAAATCGGTATAAATTGTTAATAGGCCATTAACCTCATTTGTGGCTTACTAAATCTCTAATGGATCAGAGCTGTTTACAGAAACTGCTTCATTAAAAAGTTCTTTAGAGAAAAACATTTAAAATACTACCTCTTTTCACTTGTGCATTTTGTCTCGACAGACTGAGGAAGATGTTTACCAGCTTGTTACCCTGTTTTGTGGAGTTGGTGAATGAGATGGGTTTCTGGGCAAGTTATATTTTGGTCAACAGTTCAGTAGTGTAAAAGGTTGTAAATTGAGTATGACTTTTAATTTACATGAAGTATGTGGTTGCTGTTGGTTGTTTCTTCTCTCAGTCTGCTTGCACATCCCAGGATCATGGGTTCAGTTCAGGAGTGAGAATGATGAATGAAGATGCGTGAGATCAACATAGAATATCCCACTATAATATAGAAACAGACAGGGTTACAGAGGGAGACACAGTAAAGTGAGAACAAAGGAGCAGAGAGAATAAGAAACAGACAAAAAGAGAGAGTCAGCCCAAAACAGAGTCAACCAAAGAGACAGACATCCATGGAAACTGAGCAGCAGAGAAAGTCAAAGGGAAGGATAGAGACTTAATCACGCACATGAAGAGGCAGCAAGCTGCAGATGCATGATTGACTGTCAGATAATTGACTTTACTTTGTGTGCTGTAATCAGTGCATGAATAGGACTGAAGACATTTTCAGACATGGCAACACAATTCAAATATTGGGTGTATTGAGCATTGTAGAAAGTGAAAGGAATAAGTATTTGGGCATAAAGAGAGAGCTGAGAAAGAGGTAATTGAGGGAGGAGGGAAGATTTACTTTCTATATTACAAGTTTGTGTTCTTCTCTCTGAGAAGTGAGCTAAAAGATTGTTTAATGTTATAGTGCTAATATAAGAAATCACTCCAGGTTTGAAATTGGATCCTGAGATTTCAAAGCTTTTTCACATGATCACAAGGGAGACTTTTATCTACAAACCCTACAAGACAGACCACAATCAATATAAAGCAAATCTGACAAAAACTGGTGCATCATGTTCTCCCTTGAAACCTTTAATGGTAAGAATTTAGAGCTCAAGGACTAACTACTGAAATGTTAAACAGAAAGTTCAGCTATATTTAGGAAATTGGTGAGGCAAGTATCAGAAACCTTAGTGTAAAATGAATGGTACGGTGGTCAGTGTTGAAGGAAAAATGGAACGCTGATGACGGAGACAAGTGATAACTAACGCAAGAAGGTTGAAGTTTATTGACATGTACTCACTTGAGTACAGTGAAAAGTTTACAAGTTGCCACTTATACTACCATCTTAGGTACAAAAATACCGAGGTACAAAACTTAGTTACAAAGCAGAAAATAAGGAAAGCAAAGTTAAAAAGTTAAACGTTACAGTCCTTCGTACTAAAAAGTAGAAAAACAAAGAAACATGGTTAATAGTTCAATACCACAGCCCATAAGCACCTGGCCGTGCTGGACTCACGCTCCTCACAAAGCCTCGACCTCCCCTGCATCAGGTTTGACGTCGCCAGCCGCCCTCGGCTGCCTACTCCCACTCTCACTGCCCCAGGCTCCTTACTCCCACTC
>NW_025966265.1:25284-50000 GCF_021869965.1 Rhincodon typus
TCCCACTCTCACTGCCCCAGGCTCCTTACTCCCACTCTCACTGCCCCAGGCCCCTTACTCCCACTGTCACTGCCCCGGGCTTCCTACTCCCACTCTCACTGCCCCGGGCCCCTTACTCCCACTCTCACTGCCCCGGGCTCCTTACTCCCACTCTCACTGCCCCAGGCTCCTTACTCCCACTCTCACTGCCCCAGGCCCCTTACTCCCACTCTCACTGCCCTGGGCTGCCTACCCCCACTCTCACTGCCCTGGACTGCGTACCCCCACTCTCACTGCCCTGGACTGCCTACTCCCACTCTCACTGCCCCGGGCTGCCTACTCCCACTCTCACTACCCGGGCCCTTTACTCCCACTCTCACTGCCCCGGGCTGCCTACCCCCACTCTCACTGCCCTGGAGTGCCTACTCCCACTCTCACTGCCCCGGGCTGCCTGCTCCCACTCTCACTGCCCCAGGCTCCTTACTCTCACTCTCACTGCCCTGGGCTGCCTACCCCCACCCTCACTGCCCTGGAGTGCCTACTCCCACTCTCACTGCCCCGGGCCCCTTACTCCCACTCTCACTGCCCGGACTGCCTACTCCCACTCTCACTGCCCCGGGCTGCGTACTCCCACTCTCACTGCCCTGGAGTGCCTACCCCCACTCTCACTGCCCCGGGCTGCCTACTCCCACTCTCACTGCCCTGGGCTGCCTACCACCACTCTCACTGCCCTGGAGTGCCTACTCCCACTCTCGCCGCTCGCTGCTTGATTCCACCAATGCCGCCCTATTCTGCCATCCAAAAGAAGAAGAGGATGAGGGTGAAAGAGAAAAGAAGAAAGAAAGAAAAAGATATTGAAGGATGCAGCTGGTCTGGTGTTGGAGAGGAACCAGAATGCTGCCTAACCTGCTTCTGCCACCACCTTGTCACATGAAGGGTGAGGAGTTGGGAGACACAAGCTGATTGAGTGTACAGTTAATGTGGGTATATGGTAACTTCAAGAAAAGATCATCCTCAACAGCTTTGCTGGTAGTGAACAAAGAGGTGAAGTGTTTATTAGTGATAGTGGATTAACAGGACCTTGTGAAAGAAAAGTGAGAAAAGACAGAAAAGAACAAGAACTATAACCAGAGAGTGAAATGGAAGAATAATAACAGCAAGGCAATTAAAAACAATGTGTGAAATAGCAGATGAAATGGCATGGGAAATAAGCGTAAAGGAAAACACTACAATTACACGTAATATCAAGAAATAATTGAAGCACCTAATACTGCAAAGGCTATGTGTTGTGGCAACATTACAGCAGTAGTACTGAAAATGTGCCGCAGAACCTGCTGCACCTTTAGCCGTGCTGTTCCCATTCAGCTGTAACACTGGCGTCCAGTGTTCCCTCTAAGCTGCGCTTATTCTTCCGAGCGATGCCAAGGATATGTCTAAGAGAGCGAAGGTGGAAACTATTCAGATTTTGGTCCTGGCTTGCAAATGTTATCCAGGCCTCAGCAATATGTACTGAGGATATAAACCTGGTACACTGACAGTTTGATGTTCCCAGTCAAGTTACTGTTGTTCCACACTCTTACTCACCTTGGACATAACAGTTGCAGTTTTTGTGATGTTTGTGTTGATTTCAGAATCAGGCGACATCTACCTGGTGATTGTGAAGCCTAGAAATATGAAGCTATCAACAACCAGCACATTTCTGATAGATGGAAGTATGGCAACGTTGTGGACCAGGACACTTGTCATCATGGTGCATGTTACGACAAAGCCCTTTACATTTGCCACTTGTTATGACTAGGTGAGGAGTGGTGATCATCTCTTTGCTTTTCATCCTCTCTCAGTCAGTAGCGACAAATATTTTCATCTCCTTTGCACACCGCTATCACAGTTTATTTAAAACATAATTAGCTAGATTAAAATGATGGCGCCAAATTACAAGGTTTTCTTGGGTGTAAGAAATCAAAGAATATAGACAAAGAAGAAGGTCAGTCAGCCCTCCAAGGAGCATTATGACTATTATATATTAGCCCTGAAAAAAAATTATTAAAAATGAACATCAGACACAGGTAACAAGCTTAAGAAGGAGAAACTGTCTGGTGTGGACAGGAAGAATAGGCTAAGCCATTTCTTTCTTTTAGAAAACATCCTGTTTGACCCCACTGTAGAGCTTACCCATCATGTTGTTATGGAAAGAGGAGATCACATTGAGCGGCTTTGGTGGGCTACCACTTTTATTCAGTCACTTAAGTGGACCACACTGCTGACATGAGAGCATTAAAAATGGCCTTCTTTGTTCACAGCATCTCTCTTCTAACTGATGAGATCATATCAGTTGTAGATCTTCGGATGTTCTGAAAGCACATTCCGGAAGCAGAGATGGAAATATATCTGAACCAGTATATTTTTCCATCTTTGCTTCTGGTATGTTGAGAATGCTGCCTTGTATGTGGTGTCTTGAAGTATTTTACATTTCATTTCTGCACTCTGTTGGGAATGCTGGAAAGAACCTGTTCAGCTGAGTCATGGACAGCAATGTATGAGTTAATGTATCGGTATTGCCTAGAATATCTAGTCTTTTTTTAAAGGGTTTAAGAAGGGTTAAGAATTGTGACATAAACGTACATAGTCAGGTTATCTTTATATGACTATCTAAAAAAATGGTAAATAAGAATGGTCTGTTCCCCTGCAGCTGTGTATGAAATAAGGCAAGCTTTCACACACGAGTATGGGCAAACAGCAGGGAACTACTGGGATTAATGTAATTTGCTTTGGTGACAGGTAGTACAGTACCAACACAGACTCAGTGGGGTTGATTTTAATTATAGGAAGATATGAAAATGTTTGTCCAATGTCACTAGTATGAATCCAAACCATTTTTACAGTTGAGTCTCAGTCTAATTTCATATTCAAAATGTCCATGTGTTTCCTGTGTGGAAAACAACTTGTGATTTGTAGTGGGATTAGTAGGGAAATTTGAGACGGCACAACAAATCTAGTTGCTCCTCTGCAAAGATGAACTGACAGAGAGAAACTAGAAAAAGGTCTGCAACATGATGTTCTTCATTCTCCTGGTCCCGCAAAATTCACTGCAACAACTTAATTGCTGCCTTTTTTTGACGATCCTCAAAGGATTTGGTACATACAATGTCATGGGCATGTGCTCCTGCTTGCTACACCAGTAGCTTACCCCACATGGTAATGTGAGATCAATTCTCAGGTGAATGTGGTGAGCCACACAACTGCTGTTGCCTATGGATTAATGTTGTGTTTATGTGGTAGGAAGGAAAAGGACAGTGGAGACAATGGAATTTCAAGTCCTCTTGATGCTGGCATGCATTAATGGGATGAGATAAGTTGTCCTGAAAAAGGGAATGACCTCCCAAAAATGGGTTATCCAACCCTCATCCCTCTGCACACAACAGGAATAGACATTTCAGTGTGCAGCTGTTGTTCATGTGCTACTTCAGTAATAGCCTGGAGGACTGTTTCTTTATGGCCATTAGAAATAGTTTCTGCATTCCCAGCATTCATTGCACTGACCACATTGGGACTGCATTGGTTGGATTGCCAGCCCCTGACATCCATACCCAAAATTATGACAGTTGTCATAACATTTTTGATCAAATGCTAATTCCTTTGTATGCTATTCCTTGCTACATGTTCCATTTTACATATTAAATTTCAAAAAAAGAAATCCTGCCTACACCAACAATCATATGTAGCACCGCACATCCAAAGAATGTGTTTCATATGTAACCACACAGAAAGTGACCACCCTTACAAGAAAGAAGAGCATGGAGAGATTGTATGGGTTTGGTAGCAGCAAATAGTTTGGTTGGTCAAGTGGATTATAATAGAAATTTTAATAGCAAAAGACCAGAAAGTGCGAATGGAGCTTTAGAGATCTGGGGTTGGTTGTCTGAAGGCAGCACAATGGTGAGGCAAAACAAATGTGAATGAAGAGGAGGCTAGGGTCATGAGGAACGGAGAGGAGTCAAGATGATATAGTGAGCCAGCCCAGTGTTGGAAGGGGAAGGTATTTAAAGATGAAATTGAAAATTTAAAACTCATGGCACAGAGGTAGAAATACTAATATATTTAGGAATGCTTTGAAAAGCAGAGATTATATTGGATTTGTACCAACTCATAACTTACAATGCTTTTGTTATATGTTTTATATATATATAATCTATATTTAAAATGTAAAAATACAGAAATGTGGGGTTGTGCAGACATGGAATGGAGTATTGACAGCTTTTCAATTAGCCTACTTATAGCTGCATCTTTCAGCCAAGCTGTTCATTTATCTGCTTCTAGCTTTGCCATGTTTTTGCATCTGCTACTGTTTCTAACAGATAAAACCGAGTGACAGAAATCCATAAAAATCGACCTTTTGCTAACTGAAGGCAGCTAAAGGAAGTAAGAGGATGTCTGCAATAAGTCGATAAAAAAAAAGGATCCAAATGTGGTAGAAGAGGAAGCTGGAATATTTTATTTGACTTGATAAATAATGAGGGGTAAAAGAAAGAAAGGAAATGAGTGAAAAGAAGTATAAGAATATCGTAGAAATGAAACGACTAAGGACAACAACTTTCAGGCAGCAGAAGATGAAGCTTTTAATTTTGCTGTCACATGACGCCATCACACTGAGTTTGGTTTGTTGGCCAAAGTCTAGCCAGGACAGTAAAAGATACCAGCATATGAAAGTATGTATTTCCCAAAATTATCAGATGGTTCTTATTTGTGGCAGAGACAAATTTAATTGCACTTTGGAAAAAAAAATTCTTCTGAAATTCCGATGATTTGGTAAGGTGTGTATGTGATGAATATATTGAAGTGGATGTGGAGGGGGTGGGGTCAGATATTGGAACGAATAGAGAATCCAGCCGTTTTATGCCTGATGAAGATTCTGCTGTTTATTCTTTTAGAGGTTAGGAAACATGTAAAATGCACCTGCTTTAAACAGTGAAAGGTGCAAGGGTGGGTGAGTACTAATGTAAGACAAGATGGCATTGTTAGACCAAAATTCCAACAACTTTCTACTAAAGTTTGTGACCTAACTCATGCAGTTGTAATGTAACTAACGTTACAAGCTTCTATCTAACAGCACAATGAAACATAGCAGTTCACACTAAAGATCTCAGCATTAGCATTCCACAGCTTCTTTGCATGACTGTGTTTCTCTAGCACTTTCTGGTTTTGTTTGTTTCAGAAATAATATGAGCTTAACAGCTTTGGCTGAGGGGGCATAGCTCACAAAGACAAGGCAAAGGAGTCCAATACAAGGCAGGGATGACTTCAGCATGCAGGTGGGCTCAGAATGAGTGAGCACTATGACAGCATTTGATAAGGTACCATACATTAGGCTGCTTAATAAGATAAGACCCCAGTGTTGGAGGTAGTATATTAGCAAGGATAGAGGATTGGCTAACTCATAGAGGACAGAGAGTTGAGATATAGGGGACATTTTCAGGAAAGCAACCTGTAACTAACTAGTGGGATGCCAAAGGGATCAATGCTGGGGCCACAATTATTTACAATACATATTAATGACTTGGATAAGGAAAGTGAATGTACTGTTGCCAAGTTTTCAGATGACACAAAAGTAGGTGGGAAGGCAAGTGGTGAGGATGACACAGTTAAGTGAGTGGACAAAAACTTAGCATATGGAGTATAATGTTGTAAAATGTGAGGTTATGCACTTTGGCAAGAAGAACAGACGATCTGAATATTAATTAACTGGGAGAAAAACTTATAGAAAGCTGCAGCACAGAGAGATTTGGGGATCCTTGTGCATGAATCACAAAAAAGCTGGCATCTAAATTCGGCAGGTAACAGGGAAGGCAAATGAAATGATGGTCTTTATTTCAAAGTGATTGGAGTATGAAAATAGGGAGGCCTTGTTAAAATGATAATACTGTGAACAGTTTTGGTCCCTTTATCTAGGGAAGGAAGTACTGGCATTGGGGAACCCGAGAAACTTCACTTGGTTGGTTCTTGAGTATATGGGATTTTCTTATGAAGAGAGCTCAAGTAGTATAAGCCTCATTTGAGTTTGGATGAATGAGAGTTATTGAAAACACGTAAGATCTTAGAGAGCTTAACAGGTTAATAAGGAGGAGCTATTACCCCCATGGGAAAGTCTAGGACCAGAGGACAAATTCTGAGAGTAAGTGTGTGCCCAATTAAGACAGAGATGAGAAGGAATTCTTTTCTCTATGAGGGAAGTCAATCTGTGAATTTTTTTTACAGAAGAAGGCTGTTGAGGCTGGGTTGTTAAGCATACTCAGAGCTGAGATGGACTGATTTTTAAGGATTATGGGGATAAGGCAGGAAAATGGAGTTGAGGATTATCAGATCAGACATGACCTTTTTGAATGGCTGAGCAAACATGATGGGCTGCTTCTGCTCCTACATCTTGAATAAATGAACGAATGAATGGTTTTCTTGTCATACGTATTTTAAAGTGACAAATACAGTAAAATAAAATGAAAAGCTTCCACCAGTGCCATTTTGAATAGTTTAAGAATAATTTTAAAAAAGAAGTAGCTTAAAGATAGTCCATAACCCTTCTGCCACTGCTTCGCTGCCGCCAGCACTGGACCTAACCAATGTTGAAGTTGGTGATCCTTAGGCACCATCTTTCGCCCCTGGGCATTACTCAGCCAATACCAGACCCTGTTCTCACCCCTTCGTCAGCTGCCTCATCGATGCTGCTGCCAGCTTACCAGCTGCTGCGATGTTCCAGATCCCGATGCAGCCGCCTTCCACCTTCATCGTCGATGCCATCACACCAAGCTCTCCCCAGAAGGTAACTTGAAGCAAAAACTAAACAGAAAAAGAAAATGTGGAAAGAAGAAAGAAAGGAAAAGCAGACAGGGTGGACAGGCCCTGGGCTTAGGAGCCCGGACACTGCTTACTCCACCACCGTCATCTTGAACAGAAGCCATCTTATGGCTTTATGTTCAACGAGTGAAGAGCTCAGAGGTGCACCCTGGCCCAGTCCTTGAGCTGGGTGCATGTCACTGAGTGCTCAGGGACTTTGCAGCAGCACTACAATGACAGTTGCCCAAGGTGTAGCATTGAAGTGTGGAAGCATCCTGCAAGTGGACCAGTACTATGACGTGAGGGTTCTTAGAGGCTAGCACTTATCTGGTGCCAGTGACTGTGGATGTAGGGTATGTGTGACAGGTGCCAATAGAGTGTGCCCTGAGATGTTGGTGCCCAGTGCCCAACTTGGAGGTCTTTTGGAGCAGGTGGCAAGCTGAAGAGTACCAACTCTGAGTTGCATGTCTAGATTTTTTAATGTTGCTTGGTTTGCATGTTTGGTAAGCTGTGAAGCTGAATATTAGAGCAAATTGGATCATTAGTAAAGTGTTTAACAAGCTATAATTCCCCCTTAATTGGCAACTTGCCTATGGAAAAGCTCATCACACTGCTCATCATATACATAAAAGTTGGAACGAGACCTTCTGACATTAGGATAGGCATTGCCGGTCTTGTCCGATTCTGCACAAATCTCGCTATCGTCCATGTTGCTCAGACCCTTGCCTGATTCAGCCCAGTATTATAATCACACAGTCATGTCACCTAGATCGTAAGATCAGAAAAGTTATGTTATAAGACACTAGGCTACAGCTGAAATACCGTACCATAGTTCAATGTGGTCACACCAAATAAAAGCACCATAGGGGTTTAAAGGGTGTACAAGGGATGTTTTCATCACTGGAGAACTAATTACAAGGAAAGATTGTACAGACTGCAACAGACGAGATTGATAGAAGATTTCAGGGCAAGTTGAGGAGTTTTCACTCAGAGGCTGGTAAGAATCTGGATCTCACTGCTTGAAAAGGTGGTAGGGACAGAAACCCACACTACATTTAAAATATTGTTGGATATGAAATTTAGTGCTACAACTTACAAGGCTGCAGTCCAAGTGTTAGAAACTAAACTACACTGGATAGCTGTTTACAGCTAGCATAGACATACTGTCAGAATCATACAGCATAGAAAGAGGCTGTTTGGCCCATTAAGTCTGTAGCAGCAAAAAACTGAATAGCCTCCTCCTGGGCTGGAGATCTCAATCTATCCTTGATGAACAGCACTTTGTCATTGTTCTGAGGAAGAGTCACTCAACTCCCCTCTGAAACGTTAACTGTGATTTCTCTACACAGATGCTGCCAGACTTTCTGAGCTTTTCCAGCAATTTCTGTTTTTGTTTCTGATTTGCAGTATTCACTGTTGTTTCGGTTTTTATTTAGCGCTTCATCATTTATGGGCTCAGATTGCCCAACTCTCCATCGTCCACAAGATTAGCTAAACTGATTAACAGAATTGAAATACCTTCCCCACTTCAATTCCTATCGTTCTTAAGAATTTTATTACTCCTTTTCCTTACAGGAAAGGAGGCAAGCCTAAATTCCTTCCTATGGCTGTTGACCAGGGAATCAGTCTGCACGCTGTTCTTTAACCTGATGCCCACAGTGCGATTGGGAGTGAAAGGGAAGAGAAATAAGAAATGATAGAATTGTTGAGATAACAAGGTGTAGAGCTGGATGAACACAGCAGGCCACACAGCATCAGAGGAGCAGGAAAGCTGATGTTTTGGGTCTGGACCCTTCTACAGAAATGGAGGAGGGGAAGGGGATTCTGAAATAAATAGAGAGAGAGGGGGAGGCGGATGGAAGATGGATAAAGGAGCAGATAGGTGGAGAGAACTCAGACAGGTCAAGGAGGTGGGGACGGAGTCAGTAAAGGTGAGCGTAGGTGGGGAGTTAGGGTGGGGGTAGGTCAGTCCAGGAAAGACGGACAGGTCAAGGAGGCGGGATGAGGCTGGTAGGTAGGAGGTGGGGGTGGGGCTTGAGGTGAGAGGAGCGGATAGGTGGGAGAAAGGACGGACAGGTTAGGGAGGCAGGGACTAGCTGGGCTGGTTTTGGGATGCGGTAGAGGGAGGGGAGATTTTGAAGCTTGTGAAGTCCACATTGATACCATTGGGCTGCAGGGTTCCCAAGCAAAATATGAGATGCTGTTCCTGCAACCTTCGGGTGGCATTGTTGTGGTACTGCAGGAGGCCCAGGATGGACATGTCGTCCAAGGAGTGGGAGGGGGAGTTGAAGTGGTTCACGACTGGGATAGAATTGTTGCCTTCTTTTATTCATGCCATTTCGTTTCCTTCTCAAATCAGCTGCTTTATTATATAAAATGAAACAACTGATGATAAAAGTTTAGCTTTCCATAAATGAAAAGTTATATAATTACATATATGATTTATTGCACATCATGAAAATACATATGTATGAAGCTATGGTTATGAAACAGCCATTTAATCTTTGACACAGTTTTGCTTATTCCAGAACAGACAGACTACAAGTGGGAATTATTCTGCTCTAAGTTATCATTAGGTACATGGAGTGTGGTGACCAATTCGTACAAGGAACTTCCATGAATAGGCCAGGGTGAATAGGTTGGTTGTTGTTGAACTCAGCTGTTGATCTTGTACAATTATCTCACATCTAATAATAATCAAATCTTCAAGTTAATTTAATTAAATGGCACTTGACATTTTATATTCACAAACAATTTTGTAGCTTAGCAACAAGATGAGGTACAGCACTACACCATAATGAATTTTCTACTCTTCCTATTAAGGCACTCTGGAATTTAAAGCTACATCTACTATAAGAGAGAGAGAATCATAATAATGCTTCACTCCAAAATTCAGGAAGGAATAGATGTATGCATGTTGATAGCTTGCATTCAAGTCATTAGTACTCAAGGATGTCCCACAGCATTCTATCTGAAGTGGCTCATCAGGTCAACCAACAGAAAATATGTAACAGTTTCCTAGACTTCTGGATCAGAGTCAATTTTAATTCCAATACAATGGAATGAATAGTAGCTTCTTTTCATCACACCATTTAGCTATACTTTTTATCAGCAAAATTTTTATTTTGTATCAATTTCTTTTAAATAAAATGACCTGTCTTTCAAATACAGTATATTTTTCATGGTACAGAATTCTAAATATGTTGAAGTTTTTCTTTGTTAATATTCATCATGCAAGGCACAAAGCATTTATTGAGTGCAAATAAGCTAAAAGTATAAAATTTACTGCAATCTTGCTGCATTAAGATTCAGAGTGAGGGAGATAAAAACATGTTGTAAAACAACTATATTATACTAAAAAAAATTCATCATGTTGCCAGCAGAATTTGCCAGGCTGTTAACTCTGGGATAAATACAAATTTGCCAGCTGCCTGAATTGTGAGCAGCATACTGATTTAGCAATGCTGGAGCGTTTCCAGTTGCCAATTCTAATGATAGAGGAAGATTGTTCATAGCTGAGAGTTTCATAAAGTCCTTTACTGCGGAAGCTTCGTGAATATGTAAAGTTTAAAAATCCTACATACTATGCTAGAATCTCCGATAAAGTAATCTTCTTCATCTTGACAATGTGGGAGCTTCAAATTAGCATTGCCGATGACATTAATCACTGGATGCTTATGTGTGCTTGTAAGTTCTTCTGCATGGAGCAGAAGATAATCTTGAGCTTGGCAGATTGGAACATAGATAATGTGGCTTTCTTTTCACTTATATTTGCAGAGATCCAACATTTTGGGGATGGGTATTTCTTCCTGTAGCATCCAGTTACACCAAATTGTAGTCTTTACTTTAGAACAGATATAAACAGTTATTCAATGGAGTTGGAATAGCCGAATTCTCTTCCAGAGAGCAGGCAGAACACAGGAGGCTGAATGGCCTCCTTCCATACTTCTGTGCTATAACCATTCTAATTTTGTAAGTTTAATGTATTTGATGTATGCTCAAAATCTGGTCCCATATGTTACAATTGTGAAAATATTTGACCATATTTGTCTATTTAATTGATGTTGAAAGAATGAAATTACTTGGTCCTTCAGCTGATCCTAACTGAAGTAAAACATGAGTCATAAGAGTTAGAGATTTAAACTCCTGACTGCTTTGTTGACTTTTCATTAACTTTAGGTAGATAAAGAAAGCATTTTGCAATTAGTAACACTAAGGTATTGTAAATGATCTTTGAGACATTCCACTCTGCAGAATACTGGGTTGTTTATAATGTTCTCCTGTATGTTAACTAGAAGCATATCTGCGGAGATATGTAATAGGATTTTTACATGTCCAACAGTATTTAGAACTATGTTGGTGAGTCTAATTTATGAGAGGCAGTTATCCGATAGTTATGGTCCAACCTCACAAAAGTAAGTGCATGAAACATTAATGTTCAGCTTCATTCCTTGTAATTCATTTAAGTAATTTCAAGAAACACAAGATGAACTATGTAAGATGGGGAAGTATAATTTCATTTTCATTTCAATTGAGTGGAATCACTCAGTGAAGCTGGTCACTGGAGTTTTTTTTTGTACATAGATAAATAACACAAGATAATTCAAAAGTCTTCCTACCTCTCTGCCACACAACCTACACAAATTCTGCCCTACCCTTCATTATAGCCATTTGCTAAATATGAAGATATAGGCATCAGGTGCTTCAGTTATGTCTTTAGATTTACTGCACTTTCACAGATATTCCTGAAGTCAGGGATATATTTTCTCTCTGGTCTAAGCGGCCAGTTTGTTTTCTGACTGTCCCTTCAGAGCTGTCTGTAAACACTCTATCATTTCTGTCACGTGTTATCTGTTCACAATCTGCTGATCTGCCTTGTAAGTCTACAGACAAGTGCTCTATCCTGTGAGAATGTCTGAATTAAACAAATCCTGCGAAGGTTGAGAATTTGGGATTAGCCTTGAAAAGTGTGAACAGTTTAAATCTCAAATTTTCAGTCTGTTTTGTAACTCTATTGTTTGACTTTAATACATATTCCAGATATTGCTTTGTAATAGCTGTCAGCTCATATTTACATTGAGTTTTAGAGTATTTTGCTGCATTGAGACTTTACTATGATTAAGCAATCTTTGTTTTCAAATTTCTCCATGACCTTGTCCTTTCCTATCCTTTAATCTCCTCCAGCCCCAAAAGCTTCCAAGGTATCTATGTCTATCTAATTCTAACTTTCTTGAATGTCCTCAATGTTTACTAATCCATCAATGGTGGCTGTGCCTTCGGCTGCTCTGGCTTTAAGCTCTGGAATTCTCTTCCTACTGTTCTCCACTTTTATCCCTCATTTTCCTCCTTTAAGACACTCCTTTAAAACAACCTTTTTTTACCCAACTTTTGATCTCCTTCTACAACTCCCTATCATATTTAGTTTAATAGTGTTCCTGAGAAATGCCTTAGGACATTTTATTATGTTAAAGGCATAATATAAATATATGTGATTGTAATAAAAGTGAGAACGTAGCAATGGTAAATTGGAATGTGACATTTGACAGTTCCTAAAACAAAAGTAGTAAATACGATCTTGGAAATTATTGTTTTATATTCTTGGCATATAAACATTTGTGGCATTGGTATGATAATCCTTCATGCTACATTTAATGAAAACTTAACATTTTAAATTTTGAATAGTTAATGATTTGCAAATATATTGCAATAATGATATCATGGATATAATTGTTGCAAAACGTTTCTCAGATATTTTTGTCTTAATGCAGAGTGTAATGTGAACAGCAATGCTGTATATAAAGTAAGGCCAACTCACATTACAAATATCATTATACATTGAGGTTATGAATATTTTGTAAATACAACAGGTTTGGGATGTGGATTATTTGATACGTTTAACACTGTCTAGAGGGAAGTATTGGGTGAAGCAAATTAATGAATAAAATAACTTCATTCCAAGATACAGTTTGGTGGTCATGGAAAGAAAGATGATCCTATTTATAAATAAAAGGCGGTACCCAGTCAATAACAATGTCAAAATAAGCTGCATATGAAGACTTGAAAAATTAATGCTGTCTTACCGTCTTCAAAACCTGAGGACAAGACAGAAGGAAATTTGCTGGTTGTGGAACTACTGAATTTACTGCATTGTTAAATCTTACCATATGCAGGATGTTAACAGCATTTCACTGAAAATGTGGTGGGGCACGATCGAAGAAATATCAGAAATGCCTCAGGATATTTTTGTTATATTGGATATGCAATATAATGAGTTGTTTTAATATTGAGAAAGCTTCCATTCTTGCAACTGTTCATCTACTTTGCAAATGCATAGGCATTTCACATACTAGCCCTCTGTATTGCTGCCATGACATTGTGTTTACCATTTGGCTTATTAATTTGACAAGACCAAGACCACTTCCCACCCTGAATGCTGCAGGTTCAGAATTACATTGTGTGGTTGCTAGTCTGAACACACATTCTCTCTCATATTTCCTACTGCTGCAGTGGATAGATAAAACTTCCTGTTCTTTTGAGTCTCTGCTTTTATTTTAAAATTGCAACTAATTTTCTCCTTGCATATTGGCACTGTCTACTGTTGTATCCAAATTTAACCAAAAGTAGCAAACAAGTTTTGCCAGTATGTGGGGGAGTGAGAGGGGATAGTTATAACCTACGAGAGCTAGATGTTGGTGAATGCAAAGAGTTAAAGAACCAAGAAATAGTGATATACCAGGAATCCAGTAAGAACTTGCTAACTTCTGCAGTTAACTGCTTTGGAAGTGCATAGAATATCCCATGTCGCAGTCAAGGCAGTGATTTGAAATACGTTAAAACCAACAGGGTTTAATGACCAGTGCATAAGCTTCCCAAACAGTTCGAACTTGCCAGGCTCAATCAGGCAAAAGCACAACAGGGGTTGGCAGGGTTGTGAAATTGGCAGGCTGAAAGCCTTTAAATTCTGACAAGACAATACTTAGTCACCGAAGTACCTGTATACGACTTTTGTTTGTGAGATTTACTCTGAGAGTAGTTTTTACTGCAGTTCTTTGCAGATCATTTCAGGGTTTATTTCAGTCAACTTATCCCTTTTTTGATCAGTTCTCCAAGCTGCCAGCATTCCTAGTGTCATGGAAGCAGCTAATGTAGCTCTACTTTGAACCTTTGATGAAGCTAATCAGCAACACCAACAGGACCACATACTGTCTGCTCAGTCACCTGCCACTTCACAGGACTGAAGGGATGATGATACACCTCTAGTTTATGGGGATGGGAGGAGGGATTTGGTTGGGCAGTGGTGGTGTGCTTGGTTATTACATGATATCTGCAAGCTTCCTAGGACAAGACCTTTTGACGAGTAGATCACGTAGGCATCCATCAAAATCACCCCAGCCTTGAATTTCTTCTCTTCCAACTCCTTCCAGGGATTACCCAAGTTCTACGTTCTACCCAATTACATAGAATAATCATAGAACCCCTACGGTGTGGAAACAGGCCCTTCGGCCCAACGTCCACACCTACCCATTCCCATATAGCCCACCTCATCTACACATCCCTGAACACTGCGGGCAATTTAGCATGACCGATCCACCTAGCCTGCACATCTTTGGACTGTGGGAAGAAACCGGAGCACCCGGAGGAAACCCATGCAGACACAGGGAGAATGTGCAAACTCCACACAGTCACCCGATGGTGGAATCAAACCCGGGTCTCTGGCGCTGTGAGGCAGCAGTGCTAACCACAGAGCCACTGTGCCGCAGGTGAGTGATGGCATGTTTGACATTCACTATGATACAGGTAAGGCCAGTTGAAACAAGTGGGCCATCAGAATTAGTATTAGCTGGATCCTCACATATTTGGGGAATTATAGGTTGTGTCCATTTGGCAATCAGGGATCCTCAGCTAACTGGGTATATTCATCAATCGAGAGGGAATTTGTTAATATTTAGATGTAATGTAACTGTAGAAAGATACTCATCAATTTGTATAAGATATCCAGGAAGAGTCCACAATACCTTCATCCTGGGCCAGTCCACTATATCATAGACCTTCCGAGCTCCAAACACAGTCAAGGAGGCCAGCTTAGAAATCAGCATTGCCCTTGGTCATGTGATAGCGCTTGTAAGGAGTCCCATCACAGAAGCCACGTGAGCACAAGTGGTTAATGAGTAAGCTAAAGGTCTGAGGGTGTACCTTTTGGTCTGCACGTGCAAGGGTGCCCCGAATTGTGAGTGTCTGCTGTGTTTTGCACAGCATTGTGCATTCGAGAGGCCTAGAGCTGCGGAAGAAGAATGTGATGACTGTGCTGCACTTTTGGAAAGGACAAAAAGGAGAAGCTAGAGAACATTTTGTTAAACTTCAGCAAGGTGTTGAATTTCCTTTGCCCCATTTAAACTAACAGACTGAATATGCTGGTCATTGGTGCAAGCAAATGTGCATGCTATGTCTGATGGTCCATTAAAGTGGCCATTATTTGCATGGTAGTGGACATCAGCACACATGCTCTGACATTAGGACATTCTAGCTGAGATGGACACCCCCAAAGTCTCTCTCATCATGTGCAATATCTCTAAAAATGCTGGAACTGTAACAGATTTTTGCTTGATTATTCAGAATAGTTTGCTTCTTTGAAAGCCCCCGTGTCAGCTTTGTCCCGTCCAAAGGGAATTGCTGTCCCTGTCTTCAGTACCAGCTCTGCTCACTTGTGATGTTTGACTCACCATGTGACAATGTAGCTGCCTGCCGTGGTGGGGTATTTGAACTGCTGGTGAATTCACAAGATGGTGCATCTTCACATTGAGGAATCTCCTATGAGAACATTTAGCCCTCCTTTTGCTCCAGCTCCTGCTTCATACCCAAGGACTGGTGGGAGATAAACAATGAAAATTAGAACTGACAAAGGGAAAAGTTACAGTCATCATTATGCAGATCATTATATTTCATCACAGTTAACAGCAAAGCAACATGAATGACAATCTTGAAGAATGAATGAATAGATGGCTTTCACCCACCCTCTGCTGGCAAAGCTCTTCTAGCATCCATTGAAGTTACACTAGAATATCCTTAGTCAACTATAAGAATAAGGATCTGGCAAAATCGAAATCCAATCTTCTTTCTTCA
This sequence comes from Rhincodon typus, assembly GCF_021869965.1. Taxonomy (NCBI): domain Eukaryota; kingdom Metazoa; phylum Chordata; class Chondrichthyes; order Orectolobiformes; family Rhincodontidae; genus Rhincodon; species Rhincodon typus. The sequence goes on from NW_025966265.1 coordinate 41,209, forward strand.
TAATGCCAGACTCAAGAGGCAAGGGCTAGCTTTGAACTTCATGGGATGAATGAGGAATTTTGTTGATTCCAAAGTAAATTGCACTGTTGTATGCTACACAAAAAAATGTTTTGCTTCAAGTTATCCCATTGCAATAAAACTAGGCAACACATTCTAGAAAAGGACATGTAACTTGTTGTGGGCAGATTCCTCCTTTGTTTTTTCAATGTTGTTGCCATCAGTGTCTTGCTGTGCATTAATGTTGGCTTGAACTTAATCCAATACCTAATGGTTTTCAGAGTAGACATAAGAACATATTGGGTCTCCAGCATTTAATAGAAAAAATCTGCTGTGTAAATCAGATGCATCTGTGAAGAATGTTTGTAAAATATTTGTAAGTGCAGCAATTGTTTAAACTATAGAACATAAGAATTCCTCCTTGAGATCTAATTAATCCAGTGTTAGGAGGTTCACAATATATTTGCAAAACTTGTAGTTTTGGATGGCCCACTGAGAATGCAGATGAATGTATCAGAAAACTAATGCTGCAGGACATCACATCAGAAGAAAGCTGTATCCGTGGAAACAGTAGTTTATCTAAGCTTTAATGTTTTTCTTCTGTTTTGTTATTTTCTTTGAATTCTGAAGACCCTTGCAGCTACTAAAAAAGACCATTATAATGTGATTTAATGTTTTCAAAAGAAACACCAGAACCAAAAGACTTTCCACTCAAATTTAAATTAATACAATGCAAAGTAAATTTATTAGGAATTTAGTTGTTTATCACATATGTTATTGCAAAGTCTACAATTGTGTTATCCTAACCGACAGCAACTTGTGTTTGTGGATATGGAAATGGGTGCCTCTCTTAATTAAGTGATACTCTCATTTCTTACTTTTGAGCCAAAGGGCCCTGCATTTAGGGCCACAAAAAAAAAACAACACTGAAGGTAAATTGAAATCAGAGGCACTGGTACAGGACAAGTATAAGTGGATTGTTTTGAGATAAATGTTAATCTGCAGCCAAATAATTGTACACTATCTAGTTCTGTCTGAATAAACAGCAGAAAAAGTGAGTGGCAGTAGAGAGAAGGGCATATACATTTTGAGTGGGAGCCAATTAGGAAGGATGGCATCAGCTTTATCAATATTGCATGTGCTAATGTTCTGGTTTGTTCACCAATTATGGCAAATGGTTGTTGGATAGAGTAGTCTTATTCACCGAAGACAGTCATCAATGTGATTAGAATCAAGGGTTATGGAAAAGAGGCAGGAAACTGACCATTGACTTCAGGAAGAAAGGAGGAGGACACGCCCCTATCTACATCAACGGAGCTGAGGTGGAGAGGGTCGAGAGCGTCAAGTTCCTAGGAGTGACAATAACCAATTGTTATCTGTCATGAATCTCCCATGTAGATACAATGGTCAAGAAGGCACAACAATGCTTCTTCTTCCACAGGAGACTTAGGAAATTCGACATGTCTGAAAGGACCCTCAGTAACCTTTACAGATGCACAGTAGAAAGCATTCTGTCCGCGTGCATAATAACCTGGTGTAGCAACTGCTGTGCCCAGGACTGTAAGAAACTACAGAAGTTGGAAACTACAGAAGAGCGAGTAATGCTCTCTTCCAAAGTCTTCCATAAGGCAGAAGATACAAAAGCTTGAACGCACGCACCAACAGGTTCAAGAACAGCTTTGATTTGATTTGATTTATTGCTGTCACATGTACCTAAGTACAGTGAAAAGTTTTGTTTTGCGTGCAATACAAGCAGATCACGCCATATTAAGTGCATTAGAGTAATAGAACAGAGTGTAGAATACAAAGTTGTGGCTGCAGAGAAGGTGCACAAAGAGCGAGATCAACATTAAATTTAAAATTTGAGAGGTCCATTCAGAAGTCTAATAACAGTGGGGAAGGAGCTATTCTTGAATTGTGTTGGTACATGTGTTTGAGCTTTTGTATTTTCTGCCAGGTGGAAGAGGTTGGAAGAGATTATAACCAGGATGGGAGGGGCCTTTGATTATGTTGGCTGTCATCCTGAGGCAGCAAGAAGTATAGATGGAGTCAGTGGATGGTAGGTTGGTTTGCATGATGGACTGGGCTGTGTTCACAACTCTCTGCAGTTCCTTACAGTCCTGGGCACAGCAATTGCCATACCAAGCTGTGACGCATCCGAACAGAATGCTTTGTATGGTGTATCTATAAAAATTGGTAAGTCCTTATGGACATGCCGAATTTCCTCAGCCTCCTGAGGAAGTAGAGGTGTTGTTGTGCTTTCTTGACCGTAGCGTCACCATGGTAGACCAGAACAGATTGTTGGTGATCATCACTCCTAGGAACTTGATGGTCTCGACCATCTCCACTTTAGCACCATTGATGCAGACAGGGGTGTGCCCTCCACCTTGTTTCCTGAAGTCAATGACCAGCTGTTCGATTTTGCTGATGTTGAGGGAGAGATTGTTATGCTTACACCAGATTAGGTCAGCCATGATCTCATTGAATGGTGCAGCAGACTGGATGGGCCGAATGGCCTACTTATGCTCCAACAGCTTATGGTGTTATGAACAGTTGTGGAAGGGAATGACCAATGTACATGTGAAAATTGACCTCTCACTTAAAGGTGAATAAGCAATTTTTCCACCTTCCTTCCAAAAGCACAAAAGAACAACTCTGTTTATGATAAAACCTGTTAAATTGAAACAAAATATGTGTAAATGATTGATTTGCAGTCCGATCTAGACACAACTAATTGACTTGTTTCAGAATTTTCAGCCATTGCAGAATATCCATGAATCAGCAAAATTTCCATCATAGCATATCTTCTTTGTTATACTTAAACCAGGCAAGTAAATGACAAACCAATCTCTGTGAATTATACAGTTTGTTGCCATGAGTTTCAAGGCAGCAGATTGAGTAATTAATAGCAAGTGCAAAGTCTCAAAGGGAAGAAACAGACTCTTTAACAATGACATCACTCTGATGAGTAGATTCTTAGCAATTTTTAACAGAGCATTTGATTGCCCATTTTTACTTCTTACCAGGAGATTGGCAAGGATCAAATAGGTGTCCTACCAGTTTTAACCAGAGGATGTGTTTTAATTATTTGCACAATGCATTATACAGCATTTGTTCTTTGCTTATATTCACCTGCCATAGGTATTCGTGTAAATTCCTTTCATAGAATCCCTAATTGGTATTATAATACAGTAAAATAAAATGTCTGCAGTAAATATTTTGACTTAGATTGTTCTTTCAATACATGCAAAATAGAATTAAATTGAATTTTAACAGGGAGTAAAACAGTAATACTGGATTAACTGCCTACTCGAGCCCTAACTCATTTTTCCATTTCATTAACTTCTTTGGAAGACTTTTAAGGTACAGATACATTATCAGATACTGAATCAAATAAGGGGATATTAACAGAGATGCAAAAACCTAGTTAATGAGTTAGGTTGCCTCTCAAATCTATGCTCATATTTCCATTAGCTCCTTGTTTGAAACCCTCCAATCCAAATTCTACGCTGATCCCAGTAACCAGTTCATAAATTATATCTTATGTACCTGTGACAAAAATGTATTATTCTTCCTTAAATTTTTGCAACTAGATTTGACATATTTGGCCATATCTTCTTCTTAAGCAATCCTTAAAGGGTGATTTACTTCCACCACAGAGTTGTGAGTCCTGAGATGACCACCATCCTAACGTTGCTTAGGTAAATGTTATGATGCCCCCTATGAAGTGCTTTTGGACTTTTTGTTACAGTAATGGTACATACATGATAACAAGTTGCATATTGTGTCCCCCATCCATGTGTGATATTGGCCTGACTTCATAAGCAAATTTTCCATGGGAAGAAGACTATTCAAAGTAAGGAGAGATAACTGCACCTTAAAGTACAAACTCCTCATCAAAAGCATACCATCTTCCTATGCAACTTCTTTGTCATTTCCATTTTTTGGAGTTAAAAGAATTCTGAATTATGTCATTGCTTTGACTTCGGTTCTTGAGTCTTTCAATTTTGTTTTGTTTGATTTGGGCTTCACCTTAATTTCTCCAAAATTCCGATTGTCATTGCGTGCAGCCTCAGACAAACATAACATAGAAATCATAGAATCTCTCAGTGTAGATAAAGGACAGTCAGCCCATTGAGTCTGCACCGACCCTCAAAGAACATCCCACCCTTTCCCTGTAGCCCTGCAATCCCACATTAACCATGGCTAAGCCACCTAGCCAACACGTCCCTGGATACTATAGGCAATTTAGCATGAGCAATCTACCCAACCTGCACATCTTTGGATTCTGGGAGGAAATCGGAGCAACCAGTGGAAACTCATGTAGACGTGGGAAGAACGTGCAAACTCCACACAGTCAACCAAGGCTGGAATCGAACCCCGGTCCCCGGCGCTGTGAGGAAGTGGTGAGAGCAGGGCCCTTTGTCCTCAGGCTTCACAAGTTAGATAAAATAATTAAATATAGAGTCAGATAAGGTGATATTTGGGAAGATGATCAAATGCTCAGTCAGCAAGGTAGCTTTTAAGGTGGCTTCTTAAAGTGGAAAAGTGATAGAAAGGCAGCATGGTTTAGTGAGTTAAATTCTTGAACTCAGGACCTAGTAGCTGAAGATATGGCTGCCATTGGTGGAGCGATTAAAATTTTGGATGTATGCGAACTAAGAATTGGAGTAGTATTTTGGAAGGTTGTAGGGATCAGTAGGATCAGAATTAGGGAGGAATCTTTTTGGGATTAGTATGTTAGCATGAATGAGGATTGCAATGGGAGAGTATTCCTAGCAAGGTTTGTATTTAATGGTCTCTACATGATTTGTCTTGAAATGATTTCAGTGAGTAGTTAAGAGTCAACCATATCACTGTTGGTTTGGAGTAACATGTAAGCCAGACTTGATAAGGATAGTAGATTTCCTCCCCTGACAGGAATTTGTGAGCATGATTGGTTTTTACAACAATCCACCTTCATTTTTGATGAGACTAGGATTTTATTCCAAATTTATTTTTTGAATTTAAATTTCTCATCTGCCTTAATGGGATTGATCTCAAGTACCTATGAGAAATCCCTGGATTACAAGTCCGGAAAAATACCAGTATGCTTCTGTCCCCTTTCAAATATCGAGTTTCAAGAAAGGTGGTCATAAATTCAGAAAAACACAGCAAGTTTAAGGACTTTGAAGAGGAAAGGCAGGCTGGACATGGAGCAATTATTTGAAAGAATAAAGAATCTGGGTGTGGTCAAAGTGTGGGGCAGTTTGGCAGATTCAGAGTAAGGAGAACAATACCTGAGGAGAAAGAAACATTGACAATACCAGGCCTAGATGCTAGACTTTGCCCCCAACAATGAGGGATTGTGTAAAAATAATCAGTCTTTCCATTTCATGGACTTTCCTTCCAGTGGAGTCCATATGATTTCTCCCTTGCAAAACTCAGAAATCTCCTTTTTCCTGCTCTCCCTGCAGTGGGACTTGTGTAGAAATCATGAGTGCAGATCTTCCTCCCTTATCCTGGTCTCTCTACACACTACAATCCCAAGAATGAGGGTTTCCCAGTTTTTCTCTGTGAAGAAACTCGATTCCCTCCTCCTTCATGAGGTCTTTATCCTGTTCCACGCACTGTGACCAAGTGATCAGAATTCACTCAACATATTCCCTTGTCTCCAGCCTAAGCTCCATCTGGGACTTTTTTTAGTGGAGCATAGGAGGTTGAGAGGTGACCTGATAGTTTATAAAATTAGGAGTATAGATACAGTCATAGAGTCATAGAGATGCACAGCACGGAAACAGATCCTTAGGTCCAACTCATCCATGCTGACCGGATACACTGTATCCCAAATAAATCTGGTCCCATTTGCCAGCATTTAGCCCATATCCCTCCAAACCCTTCCTATTCATATTCCCATGCAGTTGCCTCTTAAATGTTGTAATTATACCAGCCTCCACCATTTCTTCTGGTAGCTCATTCCATAAACACACCACCCTCTATGTGAATAAGTTGTCCTTTCGATCCCTTTTAAATCTTTCCCCTCTCACCTTAAACCTCTGCCCCCTAGTTTTGGACTCTCCCACTCCAGGGAAAATACCTTGCCTATTCACCATATCCATGCCCCTCATGATTTTATAAACCTCTATAAGGTCACGCCTCAGCCTTTGACGCTCCAGGAAAAATAGCCCCAGATTATTCAGCCTCTCCCTATAGCTCAAACCCTCCAACTCTGGCAACATCCTTGTAGATCTTTTCTGAATCTTTCCAGGCTTCACAACATCCTTCCTATAGCCAGGAATTGCAGAATTGCAAAATAGACCAGAATTGCACACAGGATTCCAAGGATGGTCTCATCAGTGTCCTGTACAGCCGCAACATGACCTCCCAACTCCTATACTCAATGCACTGACCAGTGAAGCCAAGCATATCAAATGCCGCCTTCAGAATCCTGTCTATCTGGGATTCCACTTTCAAGGAACTATGAACCTGCACTCTAAGGTCTTTTTGTTCAGGAATGCTTACCAGAACCTTACCATTAAGTATGTAAGTCCTGATTTGCCTTTCCAAAATGCAGCAACTCACATTTATCTGAATTTATCTCCACCTGCAACTCCTCAGCCCATTGGCCCATCTGATCAAGATCCCATTGTACTCTGAGGTAACCTTCTTCACTGTCCACTACCCCTCCAATTTTGGTGTCGTCTGCAAACTTAGTAACCATATTCCTATATTCGCATCCAAATCATTTACATAAATGACGAAAAGCAGTGGACCAAGCACTGATCCTTGTGGCACATCACTGGTCACAGGCCTCCAGTCTGAAAAGCAACCCTCCACCACCACCCTCTGTCTTCTTCCTTCAAGCCGGTTCTGCATTCAAATGGCTAGTTCCTCCTGTATTCCATGTGATCTAATCTTGCTAACCAGACTACCATGAGGAACCTTGTCGAACGCCTTACTGAAATCCATATAGATCACGTCCACTGCTCTGTCCTCATCAATCCTCTTCCTTACTTCTTCAAAAAACTCAATCAAGTTAGTGAGACACAATTTCCCACGCACAAAGTCATGTTGACTATCCCTAACAATGGTAGTTGCCTTTTCCCTAGGATTAAGCGTTTCAAGATTACAGGACACATTTTTAAGGTGAGAGGAGAGAGATTTAAAAAAGACATGAGAGGCACATTTGTTACACAGAGAGTGATTCCCGTGTGGAATGAGCCTCCCGAGGAAGTGGTGGATGCAGGTACAATTACAACATTTTAAGGACATTTGGATGTACATGAATAGGAAAGGGATATGAAGGGATGTGGGCCAAGAGCAGGCAGGTGGGAGTGGCTTAGTTTGGGATTATGTTTGGTACGGATTGGTTAGACCGAAGGGTCTGTTTCCGTGCTGTTTGACTCTATGACTTGCTAGATTGCCCCATACTCATGTACAAAGGTCAGTGTGTAACAGAAATCACATTATTGTAAATGATCACTTAAGTCTCCAGGTTCACAACGCAACATCCTTTGGCAGGCTCCACTTCCGGCTTTCTGTTCTAGTCTCATTTTAAGAATCAGGCACATATGTGGATGTGACCCATTGGGTGCGTATGTGTTTACCTGATACAAGTGTACAAATGGAGAAATACCTAAAAATCCCAAGTTTTCAGAACAGTATCATGCTAGGGTGCTTTCGATCAAGTTCAATCTTTTCCAACCTCCTTTGTGATTTTGTGCTGAGGGGTGCCCTTCATATTATTTAATATATGTTCAGCTGTGCAGAGAAATTATAGGCTATTGGGGATGTATAATGTTGCTGTGTTGTTTCCATATATATTTGTTTGAATATTATGGTCAGAATAGCATTTGTTTTGGGTTCTCTTCTGCCAGACTCCATGGTGGGTACCAAGTGTTGATTCTTTAGGGACTAAATAGTGCTGTCAGCAGATTTCCCAAGTCTGCAGAATTGTTGTGCATCCATAATTTACAGTAGGAGCAGCAGAAAGTAGATTCCAGGAATAGTACTTGAGAGGTGGAGTCAGACCAGTGTAAAGAGGAAGAATTCAGATTTTCATCCACAAGCATGAATGAGATGCTCTTAGAGATATTAACAGTTAACACCTAAATGCTTCAGTTAGCTAACTTCTTTTAATTCATTAAGGAAGAGTTCTAAAAAAAATCTAATGGTTCTCATACCACTTCTGCAACAACAAGATGAATGCTACCCTTAAACATATTGTTTATGAGCACTTCAGTTACTACATCAGAAGTAGTCGTGGAATTGTCATGTCAGTTAAGCTGCTATTGCTAAAATTAAAGACCACATCCTGACAACTGAATAATGTTAATTGTATTATATCTCTTTCTCATAAGCATTGAGTCTTATCTGAGAAGCGCTCTATGAATATAAGTTGTTCTAAACAAACTTTACTAGACTACTCCCTTATGATAGAGCAAGTAGTAAGATAAGGCTAGCTCAAAGCTATGGAGGTGAAATTTGTGATGAGTAATTGTGAAAATTTGTGAGCATATATTGACAGGAAGTTTTACACACCACCTAGTTTCCTTTTCCTAGTTGTCAATTTGTTATTGCCCATTTTGAGCCAGCACCAAAGACCAATTTCAGCCTCAGGGTTGCTAAATTACACGCCGATGGAACAACAGTGTCAGTGTTTGTTCTTCATGGGGGCGCATTATTACCACAGGCAAACAAAGAAGGGGAAGTCTAAATGATTTCTGGGCCTTAATCACCTCAGCAAACTTTAAGAGACGGGTACAACACAAATCCCCTGAGAAAATCTGAATTTTACTATTTCTAGAAGCAGGATT
>NW_025966266.1:0-50000 GCF_021869965.1 Rhincodon typus
CCATGGTTAGCCTGTACTGAATCATCTATATATGAGGAATTGCTGTGGTTACATTACCACAATTCAAGCCCGACTTCCTGCTAACATATGGCACCGAACAAGAAAGGGGTTTCTGTAATATTGCTGAGTGAGACTCTGTTTACCCAGTCATGGATTTTAAATTAATCTTAAGTGAAATTATATCAATTGTTATTTGTGACTTTACAGAGAACCTAAAGTGCTTTTGCTGCCACCATTCTTCACATGGAACTGTTTTATTCTGTACAGAACCTGGAAGAAATTTGGGTCAGTCAATAGGAGGTTTATTGGAAATTCAAAACAGCAATTGCTTAACAATGTGCTACTTGTAAAGTTTTTTCATTTACTTTAAAAATATCACTGAACCAAATAACTTAAATGTGTTCTAAATATAACAAAGAGATCAAATGTAATAGCTGTTATAGGGCAGTTCTTTCTCATATGCTTTTATTTCAATATAAAAGATGCAAGTATGTTTTTATCCGTCACTGCAAACTTAAATTTCTTGTAACAGGGAATTATTTTAATACACTGAAAATTCTGATTCTTTGATGCTGCTGTATATGGTACAATAATTGCTCTCAAGAGACTTATAATTAAACTCTTCATGAAAGTAAAGACTGTTGTTTTGCCCCTAAGAAAAGTACATTCCAATTAAAGGTATGTTACTTCCTATTTCATTGCAATGGAAAGTAGCCTTGTTAAAAAAAATGATAAAAATCTGTTGAATATCTTCAATGGGTTGAAATGAATGTTCTGTTTCACAAAGATGATCCCATTGGCTAAACTATTTTAGTCAAATACAAACCAATCAATAGATCAGACTGGCACAGGTCATTTATCAACAAGTAGCTGCAAAACTTTGGAGTAAAAATAAGTCAAATTGAATGTGTGAAAGGCCACACATACTGTATGGTTGATTCTGCTTGACTGAATAAGCTTGTGCACGTGTCGCTGTCTCTGTAAGAGTGACAGTAGCTTGCATGATAAATATTGTACATTCAAATAAATCATGACATCACCTAACTCTATATTGCCAAGGGGAAATGGAAGCTGGGGAAGTTGTTTGAATTTTTTTGGCACCTGTCTTTGGCGTGTAAGCAGAATGCTCCTAATATCAAAAAATCAGATTTTGAATTGCCTCTGCCACTGTTATGCCAACTGTATTCCTTCCTGTCCTGAACACAGTAACTCCTGCTGGGATACAGCTCCATCAGTATTGGCATAAACTCTGGTACTTCATTTCTAAGTGTTCTTCATGTATTAATAAATTTTGGATGCAATTTTTTCTTTTTAAGATAAAGTGTGGGGGCAAGCATGTTAGGTGTCTACTACCTTAGCGGCCTCACCACCAAGAAAATTTGACTAATCACATAACAATCAACTTGTTAGATGACTGGGAATCTTCAGTATGTCTCTTGGCTTATCACAGACCTTGACTGTGGCATCCCTGCTCCTTAGGAACTGTCAGTCAACAGAGACCAACAGCTTCTGGATCCTAAAGACTGTTGGTTGAGACCTAGACCTCAGAGGTGTCAATGATGAGAAGGTAGATCTTTTCTTTCCTGCTTCACATGGTGAAGTAAGGAGAGGACACAGTTGGGGGAATTGGAGACAAGGGCAGTGGTGGCATTCAGAGACTTCATCCTTGTCCCCGTATTCAATTCTCCCATTGGGCCCAGATTGGAGGCAAGTTACACTGGTTACTGTGTAAGGAAACCAGCCACTTTTCTTGCCTGCAACGAAGGCAGAAAATCAGGGAGGTAGCAGGTTAAAGCCCTTAAGTGGCCATTAAATAGCCAGTGAAGGACCTTAATTGGTGGCAGGTTGAGAAAGTCCCCACTGAACCTTCCTGCCCAGCACTTGATTGGTGAGGTAGTGAGATTGGGGCAAATATCTCTCTAGCGCCTACTTGCCCAATTATGTCCACGTCTTATACCTCTCTCACCGCCACCAGGGAGGGGAATGTTCTACTCTATTTGACTAGGTAGTGAAGGAGGGGACTGGCTAGACTCCCTTCCCCATGTCCTTCCAATACCGAGCATAGGAACATTGATTAAAAATTGAATTAGTGGTACATTTAATGTAAATACAGATTAACTGCTTGGAAGTACTGAATTTAAACACTGTCAATTGGAGATAAAACGTTAAAACATCTCACCTTGCTGTCACTGGAATTAGCTCACAAGAAGCAGGCCTGAACAAATTTTATAACAGTTTCATACAGCATGACAAAAGGTTACTGATTGGTCGGACCATTATCAACATGGAGATTCAGCAAGAACAGTTACCTGTTGCAGGTGGACTATGATTGCTCAGTGTAAAAGAATAGCTCCAAGGTTATAACTATAGGATCTACCACCACACATGACTGAATAGCTGCACTGGAAAGCAAGCTAGAGAGGCACTTGTTGGGCTTGCACATGTGTGATAACCTGCCTGGTGAAAGAATGATTGGATTCTTCCTCATGGCTCACTGTCTCATTGCATGTACAGGCTGTCCAAGCCAAACAAAAGTTTGCAATCCACGATAGTAGGAACTGCAGATGCTGGAGAATCTGAGACAACAAGGTGCAGGGCTGGATGAACACAGCAGGCCAAGCAGCATCACAGGAGCAGAAAGGCTGACGTTTCGGGCCTAGACCCTTCATCAGAAAAATCCATGACAGGTTCTACACAACATGAGTTAACTAAATTGTTGTATGATCTGTTGCAATCAGTTCTAAATGAGTTTACATACATTGTGAAGGAATGCTTCACATCCACTAAGACCATAATTGACCTGCATAATTGACAGCAACAGCACTCCATGTGTGCTTTCAACATTGCTATCTTATTTACCAACATACTACTCAAGGAAGTCTTTGACATTTGCATTGTGTCACCATATCATGGCAATCTAAACATGTCACCTGTGTCTGATTCTGTCTTAATAGAACTTATGAACTTAGCAACTCATGTAGTTGAGTTCAATTTCAATGACACCATGTATGCCAAAATAGATAGTTTTACCATGGGATCCCCTCTATGCTCAGCACTTACTAATATTTATGCTGGTTACCATGAGAAATGCATCTTCAATGGAAAGATCACCATCTCCTAACCCTTGTATATTTCTGGTACATAGACAACACATTGTGATATTTGAATCCACATTTACATCAAAATATTTGTTACACAGCGTAATACATTCCAACCTAGCACTCAAATTTACCATTAAAATGAAGCAATCAAATGTGCTCTCCTTCCACAATGTCTTAGTTGAGAAGTCTTCCCGTGAGTTCCTAACTGCTATCTACTTAAAGTCAATATTCACTGGTTAATATGTACTGCAATCCCATGTGCTACAAGATCAGTTTTATTGGCAACCTTGTGAACAGAAACTAAGCCACCCGCTCACCACATAAGTTTGATTCTGAGAAAGGCCACATGAAAACTATCCTGCATTATAACACATACCCTGATCAAATCATCACAATTGCAAAAACTCAAGAAAGTGCCTGCATGCACCATTTTTGACCCTGAGCAGTGCCCAGTTTACCTCAGATTGCCCTGGAAGGGAAGGGTACCTCAAAAATTTGAATAACAGGAGCAGCTAGCTGTCTCTTGTTCTGCTATGCAATAAATCCACAAATGTTTGTCCCCACTAACAGGATGCTTCAGTCAAGCCATAAAGGCATTTTGCCTACCAAATGAATAAGCAATGTGATACATGATTTTCAGTGCTGCAGTGATGCATGTATGTAGGCCATATATCCCAATGACTGGTGGACCATTTAAAGAACACATCCCTTTGACCATTCACAGCTTGCAGCATGCCAATTGTGCTCAACCAGCCCATGCTTTCAAGCCTCAGAAAAGTATATCCACCATTTGATGTTATTCTGCTATAGGAAATCATCTATTAAATAATCCAGACTGTGCTAATAGTTACATTGGAAACCAATTTAAAGTCATTAGTTACTCTCATTCTCTGATGCATTTGTGCTTGCTAGAAGCCACACATACGATAGGGAGGTGATGACCTAGTGGTATTATCATTAGACTGTTAATACTGAGAACCAGGTAATGCAGATCCAGATTTGAATCCTGCCATGGCAGATCGTAGAATTTGAATGCAACAAAAATCTTGAATTAAGAGTCTAATGATGACCATGAAACCATTGTCGATTGTTAGAAAAACCATGCCTTACAGTTGGGAAGCAGCAAAATTTTGGTTCACTAAAGTCCACTAGGGAAGGAAACTGCCATCCTTACCTGATCATGGACTACATGTGACTCCAAATCCGCAGCAATGTGGATGATTTTGCGATGGGCAATAAATGCTAGTCTAGCTATCATCCCATGAATGAATTTTTAAAAAAAGATGCAGGTCCCTGTTTTATGTGGGCAAATAAATGTGTGTGTACATTGGAGTTTTCATTAAATGGTGTCTTGGAGATAGCCAATTGCTGCTGGATCCCCATGGCAACACCCTGACCAATCACTATCTACCTACCTAGTCTGAGAATTAAGATTGACAGGCAACTACTTTTGCTACATCTGTGTGCCAATGATAGCCCAACCAATCAGCACTCTCTTCTCAGGTTATGTAAAATGGTGTCCTTTTGTTCAAGTTTGTTTCTTGTGTCCTAGTTCTGGTGAGTGCAAGATAAAAAGGTTCAAATCCTTGTCCCCTTTTAACAATGTTTAAATAAAGATTTAAAAATCAAGTTGGGCATACTATCAGATTTTCAATGAAAGATACATTTTATAAACAGAAGTTATATTTTATTCAACCAAAGGTTAAAAAAAAGAAAAATCCTTAAATTGTTGATCTATTCTGAGGAAGAATGGTAAAGTGTCAGTTCAGGAAGAGTTTATCTGAACAGTTGCTATCTCAGCCAGAATCAAAATTTTGCTGCTTCCCAACTGTAAGGCATAGTTTCTGGGATAGCCTGGTGGAAGTTGTAGATTCTACATCCCAGGCCTCAGTTAGGACCTTGTGAAACATCTGCACAAGGAGGGACATCTAGTTTTGGTTTACCAAGTTGGAACTATGAGGAGTGGTGCTCACGCAGGGACCCAACCCAGAAACCTTTGTCTCTTCTCTAGTAGATGGTCAGTTTCTGGAGATATTTCTGACCTAATCTGTGGGATGTAGGTGTAGGATTCACACCATGTTTCAAAATCAAACACTATATCAGATAGGACTTTTGACATAGGAGCATGTTGCAAGGTGCTTCTTGAAGGGTAATCAAACAACAAAAACAATAATTAAATAAGTACAGGATAAAAGAATTTTCAAGACCCATCTTCAGATTATTTTCATTTCAAAGTTTTTATTATTAGAATTATCACCTCAGTGGCTGGTTTATCTAACACTTATCAATATAAATGTTGGCAGAAACAAATATTATGATGCTGACAAAAAAAACAGAAGAAGCAGAATAAACTTTGTCCACAGAGGTTAAGTTTTAAGGAGATGCTTAAAGGAGGAGAGAGATAGAGTGATAAGAGAGTGTAGACTGTAGTTGAAGGAAAATAGAGTTGTTAAGGGGTTGAAGGCCTAGAGGATTTACAGAGTTACAGAAAGGCAAGACCACAGAATGATTTTGACATGATGATGAGAATTTTAAAAGCAATGTTCTGATGTGCTGGGAGTTAATGTAGGTTAGTGAGTAGTGGAGTAATAGGTGAACTGGACTTGCTGTGGATTGGGATATGGGCAGCAGTACATTAGATGAACTCCTGTTTATGGAATATAGGAGATGGGAGTTCAGGAAAACAGCGGAATAAATGAGTCTGGAAATAAGGAAAGCTTGGATGTGCAATAAAAAAGAAATGAAGCAACAAATACGTTTATCACGTAGATGGAGAGGAAAACTGTTTACTAGAACATTATCGGAATGTTCTCAATATATTCAATGGGTCGAGATACCAGTTACTTTTAATATGTATCTAGGGTGCTGACTGTTTATGCCATTTCCCCACTATTTCCACAGGGCTTCAACCTGCTGCAGAATGATCAATGAGATAACCTCTACAGAAATTCATCACCAACTTCAGAAAAGGCTATGGTGATATTAAAAGTAGTTGCAAAATATTTTTATTAAAATCTCTTATTAATCATAGACTATCCTCTCATATGTCAAATTGGAAATGTCTATCCAAATCCAATAAGGTCAGAAGTCATACTACACCAGGTTATAGCCGAACAGGTTTATTTAAAATCACAAGCTTTCGGAGCTCAGCTCTTTCATCACTCCACCTGACAAAGGAGCAGCGCTTCGAAAGCTTGTGACTTCAAATAAACATGTTGGGCTATAACCTGGTGTCATGTGACTTCTGATCTTGTCCACCACAGTCCAACACTGGCACCTCCACATCAAATCCAGTAAGAAACAGGTGGAATCCATTGAAGATTTTCACCCACAATGCAAGAATATAATTAGATAAACTGTAATTGTAAGGAAGCCCGCAATATCTTTAACAGTTTATTTACAGGTACAAAGGAAAGTTATCAAACGGATATCATGAATACATAATGAAAAATACCTAATACCATTGACCAAACACTTTGCAACAGTAAGGAAAGAAAACGAAAACAAACTATCTGGATTTTTAAGATAAGGAAGCAGTATTTCAAGAGAAAGAATTTATGACTTCCTCCTGTGTGTTATGTCAGTAACTAAATTAATGATTTAAATTCTCACCGACCTATACCCTCCACATTCCAACATCCCCCCTCCCCCCGCCCTCCGACAGTGCCCCCAACACCACACCACACCTCCCAACCATATTCAAAAATTTAAATACACAGGAGTTTACTCCTGAGATTGTCTACCTGAAAGTCGTCTTGGCACGTCAGCAGTGATTGCAGGAAGCCCTGTGGCACGGGCGGAGGAGAGAGGGGTTGTGGAATGTATGGAAGGTGAAGTCATCTGACTCAGATAGGGTGGGTAAGACTGATCATATGACCACGGTGGTGATGACTGGGCCTGCCTGGGGTCTGTAAACAGAGGAATCGGTCAATCCTTTTTTTTCCCATCTTTTACCTTATCAGAGAAAAGTTTCTATCACTTTTGTTAGCGTTATTCTACATCATATCTACTAAATGTCAGTCTTATAAAGCACTCTCTTCTCTTACAAACGTTACAAAATTGAACCCATTTAAAACATTTTTTAAAAACATGTGTAAAGGAAGAAGTTAAATAAATACTTATTATTCTTTGCTATCAGAATGCCACAGGTCTAATGTACTTTCTTACCATTTCGTAATCAATACAGATAAAACCATTATTTGAAAATATTAGACAACTTTTGTATTCTTTTGCAAAAATGCCCTGATTATTTTCAGAAGCATGCTGCATGTATCAGATACTTGTATCATTAAAAAATATAGCCATTAAACACAACAACTTGCATTTAATTTATGCCTCTAGGTTGTGAAATGCCCCACAGAGTTTTGTAGAGGCATTATCTAACAAATTTTGACACAAACTCCTGGATTATAAACATATATCAGAAAGGCATATCTTGTGTTTCAATTTCAGTAAATGGTTTTATCTGTATAAACGGCAAAGTACATATCAACGGTTTATCACAATACAATTTCTACATATTTGAATATAAAGCTTAAGGAAGCAGAGAATTGCTTGCTTTCATTAATAAGCATTGCAAGACAAGCAATGAAATAGCCACACTATAATCTGCAATAGCTTCACCATTTCCTTCAGTTAGCCATGGCAACTCATGGCATTCACAACTCTGCTTAACAAAGGACAACAGGTAGTGATAAAGACTGAACTGTGGCTGCAATCAGTAATGCAAGATCAACGAGGGGACCCAGGCCACCAGTGAGTAAGAGCAGTATGGGGTCAACAGGAGGGGTCACTGAATAAAGGGTTGGAAGGGTCGTAAGAAAGAGCAGGATGGGATGGGATGGCTCCCTGTGGCTCCCAACATGGCAACTTACCCACCTGGATCAGGCTAAGTAGGTGTTTAAGAGGTCTTTAAGAGGGCAACTGTATTTCAATTAGCAACTGGAAAAGAAGGTAATCCTTAAGTTTTTTGGTCCCAGATTTAAATGTGTGGAAGCAGGAAGGTGATGTGGTTGCTACCCTGTCTCTAAGTCCATCACCACGAGAGAATGGGGGTGGTGGGCATTCATTAAATTCTGTCCTGACGTGAAAAGGTTTCCTTGTTCTATTGACAGAGGGGCATGGATAGGGTAAATAGACAAGGTCTTTTCCGTGGGGTGGGAGAGTCCAAAACTAGAAGGCACAGATTTAAGGTGAGAGGGAAAAGACTAAAAAGGGAACTAAGGGGCAACTTTTTCACACAGAGGGTAGTGTATGTATGGAATGAGCTGCCAGAGGAAGTGATGGAGGCTGGTACAATGACAACATTTAAAATGCATCTGGATGGGTATATGAACAGGAAAGGTTTAGAGGGATATGGGACAAATGCTGGCAAATGGGTCTAGGTTTATCTAGGATATCTGGTCAGCCTGGACAAGTTGGACCGAAGGGTTTGTTTCCGTGCTGTACATCTCTATGAATCTATGTAGTAAGATTAAACACCAGCACCCTCAAAGTATAAAACTAAGTTGTCTCATGCAACTTGAGAAGACTGAAAATAAAATAACTATTTCAGTCACTAGAAGAGAACAAAATGTGTCATGTCAGCCAGAAACCACAAGTTGGTATCCTAAATGAATCAAATGAAAATCACTGCCTGCATTAATATCATTATTTTTGTACTTGTTTTGATAAACTTAATAAATTCTGTGAAACTTGTGAAAACATACTTGCACCTGAAAGGGTCTTGTAAGTAATCAGGACTAGTGGACCCTGTAGGTTGACTTTCACATCTCAGTCAATGATTGTAATTTGTGTCATTCTTACAATTAAAGTTGGAGTGAAAACCAAAACTTTCCAGTCATGGTATCATTTAAGGGAAATCAAGAGGTTAAACACAGAGGCTTCATATATGGTGTGTAGTTGTCAAAAATTAAAAGATAAACACAGAGCAAAATTGTAAAAAAAAAAGTTCTCTGTGGCTCTGTTTACTATCTGAACCATATTGGGCATTTTCCTCTGCAATTACATTAGGTTCTTGACACTAACTGCATCAGGGGTGGGAGGTGAGTTGGCTGAGGAGCTCTTTTGTTGTTTTTTTGTCACCTGACGCAACTGTGTTAATTTTCCATGAGTATGATAATGGGTATATACATGGGTGGGTATTTAGCAATGAAGGACGGCACATTTATACATGCTTTATGCCGGGGAAATATTTGGTACCAGAAGAGACAGTCCATGAGCAAAGGAAAAAACAAAGGAGGAGACTTTAAGGAGAAGGGAGCTATTGTATTTATTTCTATATTGATTAAATATACTGGACAAGTCAGAGATTTAACTTTTCTTATTCCATATCTTGTTAAGCCTGTACTACCAGCCATGTTAATCTGCAGGAGAAACAAGTCATTATTCTTTTCAAAGATGGACAGCCCAGCTGCTGCAGTAACATTGCTGAGAATCCAACAATATCATGCAAGCAATCCTGTCCTTAGTTATCGGTCACCAGCAAGACAAAAGCTTAGGGCAGACAAAAGTTCTGCAACCACTAAAATTACATCATTGAACAGACACAAGAAAATCTGCTCTCATCACTTTAAAAACTGGATAATGTAGGTTTAAAACATTGCATTTAAAGGTGCAGACCATGCTCTGAAGGAAATTGGTAGACAAAATTTTACTAGAAAGTCTATGAGTGTGAGACTGTTCAATTCAAAGAAACAGTACATCTAGAATTACCATGCACAATCTTGCAACATATAAAACAGTTCCTGTTTAGATCAGCTGCTAACCTTGTATGCAAATAATATCTTTTATCAGTACATATAAACTACACCCACTTGTTGTCTTTGAGCACAGGTTCTGGTCTAAGTAACATTTAACACTTTCTTATCCAAATTATTTTGTTGTGGTGTCACCTCTCAAATACATCTCCAAGATTCCTTGTTTGCATCCCTCTGACCAAGTTTCTGCCCCTGCTAGAGTACTGAAACAGTTCTTAGTTACAAATGACATCCTATGTAACAAATCTTATGTTCAGACTGTAAAATAAGGTAAATTATCCTTCCTTATTCTTCTTGTTTTCAGCCTTTGAGAAGATACACCACACCAACATTGTCTAATGCCTCTCCAGCTGGATGGAATTCTCTCACCTGCTAACATTCTTGAAACTCTTGAAATGGCTACTGTTCCTACTTCCAGACCGTTACTCCTGGTGCCCCACACACATTTACAGTCTTACCTACTTGCTGCCCTTCAGCAGCACTATCTGAAAGAGTAAGTTTACCACCTCTCTTTACTCCTCCATTGTTGCTAAATTATCTGACAATTTACCCAATATTCAGTCCTGGATAAGCAGAGGTTCCTTCCAATTAAGTATTGGGAATAATGAAGCTATACCAGGGAGATGGATATAAATTTAGTTATCAGTGAGTTATGATGGTCTGGAATGCTCTGCCTGAAAAGGACATGGAGGAAATTCAGTAGCAACTTTCAAAAGGGAATCTGCTGTTTAGTAAAAATAGAAAAAAATTGCTGGGATTTAGAAAATGAGAAAAGGAATGGAACACATTGGTAACTCTTTCAGTGCAGTAAAAATGGATTGAATGGCTTCCCTATATTCTATATGATTCCAGAATTCCAAATTCCTGGCTGTCTCTGGTCCTACTTCTTCATGACATTGATCTTGTCACAAAAGCATATGTAATATGAGGCCTGATTAATGTTATCAAACTGCAACAATTTAAATCTGAATGAGGCACTTGTCCATCTGGGATGTAAGCCTCACACATGGGCCAAACTGCACCTGATAAAATGATGCTGAAGCATATGCACAATCTGGATTTAAATGAGTCTGGTCCACGTCCGATTCCTATTCGGTTTAAAAAACAAGGGACAGGGCAGTTAAAATTCTGCTAATAGTGTAGCCAAACCTAATACCAGGATGAGCATTGGTTTATTTTGCTTGTAATAATTTAAACTCTATATCCTTTTAATCCTTTAAGTACTGAAATTTCTTGGCATCAACTCAACCATGCAATTATTTCTATGACATTGAATTACAAAACATGGTTATCTGAAAAAGATGTGATATTAGCAGAAGGTAAAGCTTGAAAGGGAACCTTTATTTCTTGTGGTATACAAGAAAAACATGTCATTTTCTTTCTTATAACAAATGTCATCACAGTTCTGTGAGTGAGAATACATTATAATCTAACACTGCTCTACGATGTAGAAATATTTTCCTGATAATGTTTTACACCAGGTAAACTTTATGATATTATCCCATTGTTCACATTAACATGAATGCTACCTTTGTAGACTTGGAATATCACTTTGGTGGCTTTTCACCATGATCATTTAACGAGCACTAAACTCTACCTTTCATGCCTCGTAAGTTATCTTGATTTTGACTTACACTGCTCTTACTTTACCTATTGATGTCAGGGTTAACAAACTAAACCTTGTTGCTGGAGCTCTTCAAACTCTAAATCATGAAGGTGAGCTACCGATAGTAGACTGTGGAATTATTCTGTATGAGAACAGAAAATTGTCAAGCATGTCTCAAAGAGAAACATGGAAATTGCTGCCCAGTGTGTCACCTTACAAATACCTATGCAGGCCCTCTTCAAAATCTGTATAAATCTTTACATAGCATCATTTAATACCGGGTGCAATGGTGGAATTAGCGTGTTTAGCTCAATTCTTACACAGAAATATTTCAAGCTCTTCTATGGATGGCTATCTTACACCCATAACTCAGGCATCAATTAACCCTGTGTGCATGCAGCAGTATTTTGAAGTACTGTACTCTAACTTCCCTAACAGCAAGTTCTCAAAAATATGTCACAATGTTCCTCCATTTTTATTTTCTGAAATGAAATGCAAAAGAAAATCCTGCCCCAGCCTTATCATCAGCTTTCTGTTATGCATTGGCCTGAGGAAACATTAACCTGTGGCTTCACAGCAGGAGATCATTATTGGACTGAGAGATAGCAAGAAATGCAGATGCAGGAGTCAGAGACAACACAGTGTGGAGCTGAAGGAACACAACAGGCCAGCCAGCATCAGAGGAGCAGGAAAGTGACATTTCGGGTCAGACCCTTCTTCAGAAATGGGGAGGGGGAAGGGAGCTGGGAAATAAATAGAGGAGGGGTGGGGCTGTGGAAGGTAGTTGGGACGGTGAGAGGTGAGTGCATGCAGGGAGTGGTGGGGATTGGTCAGTGGGATGGGTGGGGGGATAGGTGGGAGAGAAAATGGACAGGTTGTGTCAGGTCAAGGAAGCAGGGATGAGAGGGAAGGTTGGACATGGGATGAGGCTGGGAGTGGGCCCCTCCTTTTTATTATTATTATTATTATTATTATTAGTGGACTGACTTACACCTCCCAATGAAGAGGGCAGGAGAGAAGAGAATAACAAAGTGTTCTGTTCTTGCAATAAATTACACTTATCCAGTATATTGTCATAAAAAGAACAAAAATAGGAAGGTATAAGTTGGACCTTCACTTGATTTGACTTGAGTTAATAAGCTAATAACAAAAATACAGTCACAACATTTTAACAGTAAAGTACAATATTTGTTGCCTATCTTTTTTATTTCATCAATGTACTTCCTGTTGCACCTTGTTATGAAAGTAACAAATTTTCATGGCATGTCAGATCCTGACAAGTCTGAGACAGACTTGTTGGTGTAGTTGGCGTCTTATTTTGCAAGAAGTGAATGGCTGCCAACTCTAGTTTAACTGTCAATTATCTCAATAATCAGCCACGCACAGAGTTTAATAGCTTTGCATTATGTGCACTTGAGCAACTGAATTCATGGAGAAATGAAATCACTCCTTTTAGGGGCACAATGTTTTCAAATGAATGCATCTAAATACAATTTAGCATTTGGATCATTGCTGTGCATGATGTCTTTCTTTGCGTTCTGTGTTCCATCACTGCCTCACAGTGCCAGGGACCCGGTTTCAATTCCACCCTCCAGCAACTGTCTGTGCGTGGAGTTTGCATGTTCTCCCTGTGGCTCCGTGGGTTTCCCCCGGGTGCTCCGGTTTCTTCCCACAGTCCAAAATGTGCAGATTAGGTTGATTGCCCATACTAAATTGTCCATAGTGCCCAGGGATGTGTGGGCTATGTGGACGAGCTATGGTAAATGCAGAGTTACAGGGGCTGGGTGGGATGCTTTTTGGAGTGTCATTGCAGACTTGATGGGCTGAATGGCCTCTTTCTGCACTGTAGAAATTCAATGATTCTTTGGGGCCTGTAGTTGTGGCAGAACGGTTAAGGTGATGGATTAGAAATCCATTGAGGTTTTCCATGCAGGTTTGAATCTTGCCAACCCTATCTAGGGTGACACAGTGGCTCAGTTGTTAGCACTGCTGTCTCAAAGTGCCAGGGACCTGGGTTTGATCCCAGCCTTAGGCAACTGACTGTGGGGAGTTTGGAAATTCTCCCTGTCTCTGCGTGGGTTTTCTTTGGATGCTCCAGTTTGCTCCCATAGTCCAAAGATGTGCAGGCTAGGTCGTTTAGCCATGGGAAATGCAAGGTTATAGAGATAGGGTAGGGGACTGAGTTTGGGTGGGATGCTCTTTAGAGGGTCAGTGTGGATTTGATGGGCTGAATGGCCTGCTTCTACACTGGAGGGATTCTATAAAAAAAATTCCTGAGGCCTTCATTCTTTTTCATTTACATCTTCCCTTAATCATCTGCTCTCACTTCTTTCTTTGTTGAGTGTAACTGGCAAAAATCTCTAAAATTTGGATGTTAATATCTCTCTGAAGTCAGTTGACAGGAAAGTGCTCCTACTTTGGAATACTCATTGAAGAATACAGAAAGAGGAATAGGCTATTTAGTCCATCAAGAATGCAATTAGATTGTGGCTTATCATCTACCTCAATGCAAATTTCCAACATTATCTCCTTTGATGTGATTAATCTGCAGAAATCTATCGATCTCTGTCTTAAATATGCTCAATGATTGAACTTCCACAGCCATCGCATGTACAGAATTTCAAAGATTCACCACCATCTGAAGGAAGAAATTCCTCAGTTCAATCTTAAATGGGCTATCTCTTACCCTGCAATTAAGTCCTTGCTTCAAGACTCATCAACCAGGGGAAACAACTTTTCTACACTCACTCCATCACACCCTCTAATAATTTTGTAACTTTCAATGAGATCACCCCTCATTCTTCCAAGATCCAGGGAATAAGGACCCAGGCTCCTCAATCTCTCTTCGTGAGACAATCCCTCTATCCCAGGGAGTAATCTAGTGAATCTCCTGTAGAATTCCAATATGGCAAGTATGTAACTGTCCTTTGATAAGGAGACCAAAGCTGTACATAATACTTTAGGTGACGTCTCACCAAGGCTCTATACAACTGTAGAAAGAAAATTTTATTTCTGTACCTATGGCCACCTGCAATGAGCCAACACATCATTTGCCTTCTTTATTGATTGTTGCACCTGCACGCTAACGCTTAGTGACTTATTAGCAAGGACACTCACCTGTGACTAGATTCATCAGTCAATAATGGCTGAATAATGACTGTTTTAAGGGAACAATGCAAGCGGTTACAAGAACAGATTATCTACCAATTCATTAGATTACACTCTTACATTTTTGGCTGTGTGTGTAAGTCAAACAAAAAAAATTCTGGATTGATGTTTATGTTATAAAAAGGAATCCAGTTACATGATTCATGTTTTTCAAAATGAAATAAATATCCAGACCTGATTCCTGCAACATGTTATCACAACAATCATGAGGCTGTTAGAAACCTTTAAAACAGCTTAAAAGCTGGTACTTAGGCAGAATTGTATGGCAAAGGTTTAGAACATTGGCCAAGATTCATGGGGCTGTTGGCCTTTGATAAAGTACTGTGTTTACCAATGGTCTGTAGGGAAAGTTACACATGGATTGCCTGGTTTTGCTCATCTGTATTCCCTTTGATTCTATAGTGTAAAACTCAATGTGTAACAGGCATCATAAACAGCATCAAATAGTGTAACCTGAACTCTTGGCCTTCTGGTGCAATGATAGTGTCCCTATCTCTGAGCCAAGAGGCCCAGGTTCAAGTCCCACCTGCTCCAGAGGTGACTAATAACATCCTGAACAGGTTGATTAGAAAATATCTAATCTGAACTCTTTAAGAACAGATTGAAGAAATGTGACTCATGTTGATAGCTGTTAGACATCACAAAATAGCTTATTTTCAGATGATAACAAGGTGTAGAGCTGGATGAACACAGCAGGCCAAGCAGCATCAAAGGAGCAGGAAAGCTGATGTTTCGGGTCTAGACCCTTCTTTAGAAATTGGGGAGGGGAAGGGAATTCTGAAATAAATAGGGAGAGAGGGGGAGGTGGATAGAAGATGGATAAAGGAGAAGATAGGTGGAGAGGAGACAGACAGGTCAAAGAGGCAGGGGTGGAGCCAGTAAAGGTGAGTGTAGGTGGGGAGTTAGGGTGGGATAGGTCAGTCTAGGGAGGACAGACAGGTCAAGGGGGCGGGATGAGGCTGGTAGGTAGGAGATGGGGGTGGGGCTTGAGGTGGGAGGAGGGGATAGGTGGGAGAAAGGACAGGTTAGGGAGGCGGGGACAAGCTGGGCTGGTTTTGGGAAGCAGTCGGAGGAGAGGAGATTTTGATACTTGTGAAGTCCACATTGATACCATTGGGCTGCAGGGTTCACAAGCAGGTATTTTCAGATGCCCAAACTTGGTTAAGAGAAGTAACTGCACAAACAGTCATTTAAGTTATGTGGCAAGATTTTTGAATGTAGTCTGTCAGTCCCTTAGCTTTAGCTCTCTTGCTTGACATCCTCACCAACTTCCCAAAATGTTTTTCTGATCTTTTCAGGCGCTAATTCTTTCAATTGTTGGGGCTAATGGAGCCAAGGAAGGCTCTAGCATCAAAAGTAGACTTTATTCTCCAGAAGATCACTTCAATGATGACATGTAGTATAATAAATCTTGTAATAAATGCTGTCTGAATCTCCTTTGTTCTATCCTGTGATCATGCCCCTTGTGAATGTAATCCTGGGAACCCCTGAATGGGAGGAGGATGTGGGTGGGAGAATATCTGAACATTTGCAAGTGGATTAACCTTGTGAGAAAACAAATGGGTTGCAGGTGCAGGTATTAAAGGGTAGAAGAGAAAAGAAATGCTTCAGGAAGCATTGCCCAGGTGCAAAGAAACCTCTATTCAAAATCTCCAGATCCTTCTACGTCACTTTTCAGTTTTGGGGTTGCTGCATTTCATGAGTCTCAGTCAAAGTTACCTGGTATGAATTTACAGTCAACAACCAGGAAATAATGCAGCTACTATGCCACTGGTTTACCATCTACATATAAGGCAGAATTTTTGTTCCCCCACTCAAGGGTTTGTAGATGGATGGAGTCAATAAAATTCCCTGAGTAACTTTTCCACCATCCTCCCACCCATCCCCAAAATATCCAGTTTTACAGTGGGATTTTGGTGAGATTGAGGGCTATAACTAGACACTTAAGGGTTGTTTTTCATCGAGAATTCAAGATGGAGGCCGGCAGGAGATCTTTCAATTATCTCTCCTTTCTGAAACTGCAATGATCATGTCTACAACAGACCATGCAGTGTCAGGGCTTGGAACTAGCCTCCATGCTGGGTTCCTGACCCATAAGTAAGGAGGCAAAATCATCACTCAGTTGTTTCCTAACTTGATACCTCACCATTTACTGGAAAATAATGTATGAGCTTTAGATAAAATCAGTAGCATGCTTCAGTCATAGAGTTGAAGAGGTCTACAGCACAGAAAGAGGCCATTTGGCCCAACAAGTCTGTACATGACAAAACAAACAAGTGCTATAACTATTCTAATCTCATTTTTCAGCACGTGGCCCATAGCCTTGTACACTTTGGCATTGCAAGTACACATCAAAATACTTCTCAACTGTTATAAGGATTTCTGCCTCTTGTACTCTTACAAAGGCAGTGAGTTCAGATTCCTACCACCCTGTGGGTGAAAACATTTTTCCTCATTTCCCCTCTAAATCTCCTGCACCTTATCTTAGATCTACGTCCCCTGGTTATTGATCCATTCAACAAGGGGAAAAGTCTCTTTCTGTTTATCCTATCTATTTCCCTCATTACTTTATACAACTCAATCAGGTATCCCCCTCAGTCTCTTTTGCTCCAGGGAAACTAAGGGGCTTCAAGGAGCATTGTTCTTTGGATAAGAGGTTGAATCAAATATTTCAGCTGAATGTCAAAGCTCCCACAGCACCACGTAAACAAAAAAACCAGGAACTATGCCTTAGTATCCTCCATTCCACCACTAATGAACAATTGATTAAGAACTGATCATCTTTTTAACTTCTGCGTTATGTGCCTACATAACATCAATGACGAGATAACAGAACTCACTTTGTGAAGAACATTGGGATGTCTTTTCTGTATTAAAAGAGTTTTGTAAAACTTAGTTGTCATTGAAGCTGAGTAGGGATTTGAGAAAGATATAAGTTGCTGTGCAAATATAGCATCATAATTGAAGGTGAACATAAAGTTAAAGGAAGGATTGGAAAAAATTGTTAATGGTGGTTAGAGTATTTAAATTACTGGAACAATCCATTTATGGAATGAAGTGATTGCTTGGAAAGACAAGATATGAACGGTTATATGAGAAGTGGCATGAGAATAGAATTAGTTGAGATAACTAATTTGGGCAAAGAAGTGGCAGATGGAATTCAACCCAGAAAAGTGTGAAGTGATTCAGGAAGGTCGAATGTGAATGCAGAATACAGGGCTAATGGCAGAATTCTTGGCAGTGTGGAGGAACAGAGGGATCTTGGGGTCCATGTCCATAGATCCCTCAAAGTTGCCACCCAAGTTGATAGGGTTGTAAAGAAGGCATATGGTGTATTGGCTTTCATTAGCAGGGAGATTGAGTTTAAGAGCCGTGAGGTTATGCTGCAGCTCTATAAAACCCTGGTTAGACCACAATTGGAATATTGTGTTCAGTTCTGGTCGCCTCATTATAGAAAGGATGTGGAAGCTTTAGACAGGGTGCAGAGGAGATTTACCAGGATGCTACCTGAGCTGGAGGGCAGGTCTTATGAGGCAAGGCTGAGAGAACTAAGGCTTTTTTCATTGGAGCGAAGAAGGATGAGAGGTGACTTGATAGAGGTGTACAAGATGATGAGAGGCATAGATAGGGTGGATAGCCAGAGACTTTTTCCCAGGGCGGAAATGGCTATCATGAGGGGGCATAATTTTAAGGTAATCGGAGGAAGGTATAGGGGAGATGTCAGAGGTAGGTTCTTTACACAGAGAATGGTGGGTGCGTGGAATGCACTGCCGGCTGTGGTAGTACAGTCAGATACATTAGGAACATTTAAGCGACTCTTGGATAGGCACATGGATGATAGTAAAATGAAGGGTATGCGGGTTAGTTTGATCTTAAGAGTAGGATAATAGGTCAGCACAACATCATGGGCCGAAGGGCCTGTACTGTGTGTTCTGTTCTATGTTCTAACTCATTGAGAAAGATACTGATACAAAGCTCACAGGTAAATGGACTGTTTCTATGCTGGAATGTTCTTTTTCATTCAATTTCAAATCAGAATCGTGTGCTTTACTAACTTCCTTGGTTTGCACATGAATAATAACCGCTTGGGCAAGGTAACAGAGAATTACCAGCACACTTAATAGAATTGTACATCAGCACAAATCATCATCTTTGAGAAGGAGGGGGAAGATTGACTTGGAGATTAAGTAAATAAATAAATGCTACGGTAAACAGTACATGCAAAAGAAAGAAGACTACAACACAATCAATCATGTTACATTAACATGAACTGCAATCAATATATGTAGGAATTCAAATGGTATGGACAGGAAATTTTTAAGTATTAGGTTCATCAGATATTCTGCTATCAACAATTGAATACACATAGTCAATCTGCATTCATAAACATTCCAATAAATGTAAACTTATTAGTAATGAAGTGAGTTAGAAGTTAGAAGTATTGTTTTGAATATCACAACACAAGGAGTAGTCAACTCTACTCAGTTTTTACATACCTGCAATCTGAGATGTTGTCTGAGGACTGAAAGAAGCTGGTGCAGGATTGAGAGAAGGACGAGGACTCTGTGTTGTAGCACCCACTCTCATTGCAGTTTGGCGAAGGCGTTCCAATTCACTGAGACGTTCTGAGAATAATCCAACTTTGGGCTGGTCTTCAGGCTTCTGTCTATGTCCTGGTTAGAAGAGAACAAAATGGCAATCTACAAAAATTCTCTTGTAGCCATTTATGCTTAAAAATGTAGGCTTATTTCTTTTTCCGTTAAAATAGGAACTTCAGAGGTCAGTTAATAGTCAACCATATTGCTGTGGATCTGGAGTCACATGTAACCCTGAGCAGGTAAGGTCAGCACATTTCCTTCCCTATAGGACATAATTGAACTAGATTGACTTCTACAATAATCAATGATTTTGTAGTTTGTGGAGAGCATCATGAGCCTGGCAATAAATGTTGGCATCTCAAGAAACTTTACCTCACACACTCTTGAGATGCAGATATTGCAAAGCATCAGGGAGATGAAGCGGACATAGTTGCATTCCTTAGATTAGTTAATGGCGCAGAACTCAGGGATATGAGTTGTGACCATGATTCAGGCAGGAGCCATGTGTAATGCTGGTTGAGATTTTTACTTTTCCAGTATCCAATTAGTACAAGGTTACTGTCTGTGTGGATGAGGGGAAAGTCTGCAAAGATGGGCAAACTGACCACAGCACTATTACACATAAAATGATTCAAGTCTGGGTAAAATGAATGTGTAGCTGTAGGGAACTGGAAAGTTAGGTGTACGGATACTGTTCTCTTTAGTTCCAGACTTAAAGACATTCCTGCAAGCTTTCAGAAAAACGGATGGGAGGGGGAGGATCAAGTTATTGTGGTCTATATTGGAATCAATGACATAGAAAGAACTAAGGTTCTACTAAGGGAGTTTAAGGAGCTAGGATCCAAATTAAAATGTAAAATCACACTATTTTTAGATTATTACTTGAGATCTGTGCAAAGTGGCAGATTGATAAATGGATTAGATGGTTAAATGCCTGTTTAGAAATCAGAAGTTTTGATTTTTTTTGAGCACATGCATGTTCTGAAGAAAGAGGTGACTGTTCTGTTGGGAAGAGCTGCATTTAAACCAATATCCTGGTGAATCAAATATCAACAATAGTTAATTGGGCTTTAAACTAATGAAGTACGCCAGGAACATGATGTTCAAAGGACTCAGGAATGGTCAATTCAAAAGCATTAAAGAAAAGTTGTACTGCAGAATGGTAATTTGGATAAAAATAAACCCAGTGGCTTGGGAATGGAAAGACACTTTACAAAGGGCATTAGTGACTAAAATGACATTAGTTAAAAATGAAAATAGTTAAAGCCAGAAGTACCATATCTAAATGTTTGATTTACTCATAACAAAACAGATGTAGTAATTGCACAACTAGAAATAAATAGGAAAGGTTTAAACTAATAGTTTTTAGATGCAGCTACAGAGCAACCAAGATTCTGAAGAAGGATCACTGGACCCAAAAAAATTAACCCTGATTTCTCTCCACAGATGTTGCCGGACCTGCTGAGTTTTTCCATCAATTTCTGTTTCTGTTTCTGATTTTCAGCATCTACAGTTCTTTCAGTTTTTGTGAAGTAAATATTGCCTTTTAGGAGAGAGAGGAAAAATAGACAAACAGGAGAATGAACAAAGCTTAGCTCAGAAATTCAAGATCTTTTTACGTGGAGATAAAAAAAAGGCACAGAAGATGTAATTTATATGCCCACTAATAATATCTGAAGTGTTGGATATGGTAAAAATCAGGAAGTTGGAGGTTCATGGAACAAAGGTAATACAATAATCCTGTGAGATTTAAGATTGATATAGAATGTACAAGTTGAATGTATAGTCTGGTAAGAGAGGGCAAGTTCATGGAAGTTCTTTTAAGTCAATTAAGCTTAATTAAATCAAATTGAGCCAAATTAAACTGGATTAAAAGGTGTGAGCCCTTTTCAAGTGATACTGTAACAAAATTAAATATTCAAAAATTTAAATGTACAAACTGCAAATTAAAATGACACTTTGGACATTAATAATGTATTCCAGCCCATTGGCAATGGAAGTCCTCATTTGCCAGTGGACACTGCACACTCCCTCTCCAAGGATATCCAGGCACAGACACAACCATAAAAGTGGTGCAGGCAGTCAGACCAATCAACATCTCAACCACCCGCTGCCTGGGCCTGATTTTGGCCACTTTGACCAGCTTCAGCAATAGACTCTCAAGGAGGTCTTCTGATCTGCCCACACCCCTGAACAGCAAGTGGCCAAAGCTCTGGAGCAAGGGCTGAGCTTCAAATGAAAGTAGTGTCTGGTAGATTATAGCGCCCTCAGAAAGTGAAATAGAACCTGCAATCTACCACACCCAGTGTGCATGTGAAACATGGACTCCTCAAAGCCACAGAAAACACGAGTAGCACGGGAGTCCATTAAACACATTAACCTGTTATCATGTGGGGCTGCCGCACGCAACATGCTCTCACCAAATCCTTCGGACCATAAGATTGTAAGCCTGAATAGAAAAGAGGAGTACTTCTACATAGACAGCCCCCTATCTGTGGGCCCCGAGACATGCACATGTCAGGATAGAATACTACAGTATGGCCAGAGGTTGGTAAGGGTGAAGCAGTAAGGGTGGGTGTGCTGGATCAGCCAGTACAGGAAAGTCCTTCACAATAAATTAGGTAGTCTGGGAGGAGTTTCTGCGAGATGGCTCATATTGTTAGGCATGGGTTCCTGAGGGAAGTTTCAGGGTCTGAAGCCAATGTAGAATTCAGTCCAAATGGGGGGAGTCTCGGACAAAATTTTACCACAAGCCTGACAGGCCTCAATGCCACAAAAGCCATTAGGACTGAGGGCCAAGGTTTTGAGGCCATCGATGGCATCAGCCATAAGCTTTATATAGAGTGTGTACTGGATAATTTTCTAGATTAGTATGTCAAGGAATCAACTAGAAAAGAGGCTATTTTAAATTGAATATTGTGCAATGATGCATAGTTAAAGAGCATTGAGAAGTTAATAATCAAAGCAATATGTTTGAATTTGATAGTGACTTAATTTAAACAATTGCAATCAGAAATCTAAACAAAACAAGTTATGTGGTTATCAAAGACAAGTTGGTTAACCTCGATCGTGAAACTAGTTTCAAAAACACAACAATTGCCAAGAGATGGCAAGCATTTGAAGAAATAAATCACATTTTATAATGAATATTGCACGCCTCTGGGGAATAAAAATCCATGGGAAAAATAGTCCAACCACTGCTAACAAGTGAAAGTAAAAATTATATTTGATTAATTGAAGAAGTTTATGATGTTGTCAAAAAGAATAATAAGCTTCAAATAAAAGCAAAATACCTGTGGTTCTGGAAATTTGTAATGAATTCAGAAAATCCTGGAGAAACTCAGCCGGTCTGGCAGCATCTGTGCAGATAGAAAGAGAGTTAACGTTTCAAGTCTCAGGACTCATATTTGGATGAAAGAATAGTCTTGGACTTGAAATGTAAACTCGGTTTCTCTCTCCACAAAGGCTGCCAGACTGGTTGAGTTCTCCAGAATTTTCTGTTTTTGTCTTAAAGCTGGAAGCTTGATGATTGAGAAGATTTTAGAATTCAGCAAAGGTTAACCATAAAATTGATAATGAGAGAGAAAAATGGAATACCAAATAAATTAGCAAGGGACATAAATAGGAACATAAAAACATCATAAAATGTTCGATAGGTATGTGAGAAGAGATTTGCAAAAGGAACTGAGTAAGGTGTGGCACAGGAGATCGTTACTCTCCTTTTTATGTTAATGAAGAGCTCTGCATTTCCAAAGGAGGTTCTGACCAGGGCTCCTTCAGGTATGGGGAGAGTGCTTTAAATCTGACAAGCCCCTTAAAATACCAAATAGTCGAGGGAAGGCAAATAATGCCCACTACTGCACAGTCGTCAGTTGCCATATTTGTGATGTAAAGGACAACATCATAGACAGCCACTTTGACAGCTCCTAGGGAAGGGTAAGTACACAAGGCAAGTGTGAGGTTAACGTGCCAGGAAGGTAGGGTGCCAGGTGGGTAGCATGTCAATTGGGTAGTGGGTAGTTACAAGATCAGGAGGGTGTCAGGTAAGTAGGGTGCTAGACAGGTAGGATGCCAGATGGGTAATAGGTAAGGCCCCAAATAGGTCGGTGGCCAGGTAAACACCCTGGTACCAGTTGACAAAGTGGTAAAGGGGCCAGGTAAGTGATGGAATGTTTCAGGTACGTCAGGATGGGTAGGAGATATTGGGAAAAGGTGTCATGTTCTGTGGAGAAGTATGGTTGGTCCCCGGGTTGAGGGGAGGTACATGTCTGACAGTGGGGGGAATGCTGTGGGGTGCCAGTGGGAGAGGGAGAAGGTGAAGTAAAAGGTCCCTGGAGGCTGTGGAGAGTGTCAGATCTAGCAGCAGGAGATGGGAATCAGGGTCCAGTAGCAGGGGAGGAGGTTGTTGAATCCTGGAGACACAATGAAGGGTGTGTCAGATCTGACAGCAAGGTGGATTGGGGTGGGAGGAGACGGGCTCACCCAGTCTTTCCCTGATCGTTATTTAGTATTAATTATTTGGAGACATGACTTCTGCCTCTTACGCAGAGTGAGAAGATTTCTGATTCTGAGTGAAGCCTAAGACTGCAGGATTTTGAAGATATAAGCGAAGCAATATTATGAAGGAATTTAAATACAAGAACTACAATATTAAATTAGAATTGAATAGAATTAGTGGGCCAGCTAGAAACCAATGCGTGTCACCAATCAAAATACGACTATTAAACAAAACATTTTACGTCATAGCATACAGCAGCAAAATTTAATGCGTTGATATTTGTAGACATATAGATGTTAGAGGGTGGGCAAAATAAAGCATTGTAATAGATGCATCTGGAAGTGACAAAACCATGCATGTGGTTTATGCAGCAGATGAACTGAGACATGAATAAAGGTTTTACAGAGGGGATATGGGCAGCAGTACTACACCAAAAGTTTGGGAAAGGCAGATGATGCAAAGTATAACCAGCGGTGAAGGTTTCAGCAAGGAGCAAGCTGCGGCCAATCATAAGGCACATTTCCATCAAACCCAAGATATCAAAGTGATAATCACAGTAAGGTATGGATGACAAGTCCCTTATTCTGGAGCAAATGGAAATTCTAAAAGGAAACATAGTCATGTTTATTGATCCATTGGTAAAATTCAAGGGACTTGTGGTCACTGGACTGTGCAAGACAGGATTAATTACGCAAGAATCTGTGAATAATAATGATAACTACAGCAGACTCTTCTATTGGAAATGGCAGCAGATGAAATTAGCTTCTGTTGTAAGATTGTTCAGAGATGACCTTTGAAGAGATGCTTGCAACGAAGAAACTTTTTTAAACATATAAAATATTTACAAAGGTATGTAGAAGAGAGCATCCAGAGAATCATGATGTTTAGGGCCCAGCTCCATGTGCACTAACATGAGCAGGTATCACTAATGATGTATGCTGTTCCTTAGCATGATGGGATTTAACCATTATCATACATTTCCTCCTTAGTCTTCATTCAGTCCCTTTTAAGTCATTATCAGTTAAATATTAACATTTCTCTTAACATTTAACTAATAACATTTTCCTTACTGTTACACCCTCTTCAAAGTCTCTTTTGAATACTGTTCTCAGCCTGTGTTGAGGAAGGATTCTGGTGGTTTACTTACTGCACCTGGGGAGGTAGAATTTTTTTCAATGGGAAAGCCTGCAGGGTGGTTTGACAAAAGAGATAACAAGGTGTAGAGCTGGATGAACACAGCAGGCCAAGCTCCTGAAATGCAACTGGAGTTCCATTGCAAAATATGGAGGAACAGTGCATGTTGAACTGCAACCATACAGGATTTCAGCCATGGTTTCTGTCATTTTTGACTGAGTTACGTGAGGATCAGAGTATGGAAACCATCCAGCTATCAGTTTGTCCTTTAACAAAATCAAAGCACTTCAGTTCCTTTGAATGATACCATTGATGCGTGGATGAAAGTGACCTTGGCTTCTGGAACCTCATCAGCACTATATCGGTGTGCTGACAATTGCAGAGTCACACCTCCAGTGTGATCCCATTTCCAGTTTGGGCAGATTGTGAGCATGGTGTCACTGAATGCAAGCCTGGTCTTCTAATGCACATGTTCATGGTCTCACAGTGTTACAGTCAGAGTTAGTGCTCGGAATGGGAGGAAAGTTGGGTTCACAGCCTTCAGACCTTCTGTAGGTGTAGAGTGAAGCTGAAATGGACCAGTGTGGAGAGGTACTTAAGTAGGACTAAATGAAAAATGCCAATCCTACTCAGGATGTTCTTAATAGTTCATACCCTCCTGGTGCTTTGCTATTGACTTGAGACTGCCTCAGTGAGCTTGTGACATGGACAAATCTATATGAAGCCACAAAGTATTAGAAACCGGTGATAGTAAATTGTAGCTCATTATTGGAAAGACTACATCCAGAATTTTGCCGGCAGAGCATGACTTCACTGTTATCCCACAACTCCAATGGGAATGCTCAGAAGGTACGTTGGCGAAAGAGCAAGTCATGGTATTCAAGGGTTGGTGTTCATTAGACTGTAGTAGTGGGTGCCTCAATGAGTTATCTGGAAAATGCAGAGAGAGCATAGCTGTGAAGTTATCTGACATAGTTCAAATCTGAATGGCAACAGAAAAGTAGGAAAATGGAAGAAGATGTTGAATCGGATTGAGAGGAATGCAATACACAGGAGTTGATAACTGAAATGGAATGACTGAGTGACAGGAAGGGAGGGTAATGGCAGATAATGGCTCAATTACAGCTAAGAAGAAAATAAAGGAAGATAGTAGTAGTGACTTCTGGGCAAAATGACCATAGCACAAAAGGAATTCAGGTTTTCCAGGAATGGTTATAGTAAAATAACTGGCAGATACCTTTTACCCAAAATATCATGGCACGGTGGCTCAGTAATTAGCATTGTTGCCTCACAGTGCCAGGGACCTGGATTCAATTTCAGCCTTGGGTGACTGTCTGTGTGGAGTTTGCACAATCTCCCTGTGTCTGCGTGGGCTTCCTCCACAGTCCAAAGATGTGCAGGTTAGGTTGATTGGCCATGCTAGATTGCCCATAGTGTCCAGGGATGTGTAGGCTGTGTGGATTAGCTATGGGAAAAACAGGGTTACAGGGATAGAGTAGGGGGGCTGGGTCTGGGTGGGATGCTCTCTTCGGAGGGGTGATGTGGACTCGATGGGCCTAATGGCCTGTTTCCACACTGTAGGGATTCTATGATTCTAACTTTGTTCTATTGTTGATCATCACTAGTCTTTGAAATCATTGCATTAATAAGTCAACTCATTAAATATTTATTACTAGTTTATAACATTTTATTCATGTTCCTTTGTATGATTATACCACACATTTGTGGGCCAAGTAACATACACTTTACAACATCTGAACAAGGGGACAAGTGTGTTGTTAATTAATCCCTTAGACAAGAACTACAGCAATTTCAGACGTTTTGCCCTTATTTTGTATAAACTTGATGGTCCATTGTGGGAAACATCAACTGTAATTGTCTTCAAAATATATGAACACGTTATTGGGAGAACTGGATAGACTTGATAAAATATAATATTGATTCAGTGCTACTGGGCATTTTATAAAAGTAATTCCTGTTCACCCTGTCAGTAAAACTATATTTTGAGCAGTGATACTCAAATGACTGTATGACTGAGCAAATTGAAATCATCTGCTGGCATTTCCAATAACAGCTGTGGTTATCATTATTATTCATGGATTCTGAAGTAGTTTTGCATGCAAACAGAGCCAGTCACGCAAATCCTTTCTCTCAGTGTCCCAATCATAGTCAAGTACACATACACTGAGTCTTATAAAGGAGAAAAGAAACACAAACAGTCACAATAATAACAACAGCCTACAGGTCCATTCACTGTTTGATTTTTGTATAAATACAATAGAATGAATGAAAGCAAAATAAAGTCACTTGTATAGTTTGGGCCTGCTCATCAGGCCTGAACTGGCTGCTTTTAATGGAAGAACAGTAACTATCTAACTAAAGAAAAAAGTTGCTTGAGCTGGCTGATTGTCTTCTGCCAATTGGCAATGGTTAGTTCAGCCTACCAAACTCAGCCCTATCGATACAAAAGGGAAAGAGAAGATGCTTTGGATTTCAAAGATAATATTGAAAGTTTTAGAAACATCTTTCTTTAGCTTAATAAATGCAGAAGATTATTATCTGGATTTATTTGAGGAATAAACATTTTAAATTAAAAATAATTTATAATGGAGAGGCAGCTACTATATTACAATTGTGCGTACTGTACGTTTTATTTCCTGATTTCTGGGAATAGAAACCAATACTCAAGCAACGATCACATTACATTTCGAAAGGATTCAGAATAAATTCTTCCTACCCATTTGTGTCTGTGTCACTGTATATGCAATCACGTCAAATAATAAGCTCAATGAATTAAGCAAACTGATTTGAAATATAACTCCGTACAGGTAATACATTTAAACTCATGTTACACATTCAAATTAAGTTTTTATTCGACATAAATACTTCTGCATATGTAAAATATTACTGATTAGGAAAAGTACCAGCTGCTGTTGTGATTATATTTAAGTTAGCATAGCAAGCATCTGCTTGCATTTACTGAATGATTGTATGTAACACAGAGAGTTCTCAGCTGATACATCATAACAATGAAAGCCTCTTTTGGAATTTATACACAAAAAGAAAAAGAAATGAAGAAAGTTCTGTGCTCTTATGAAATTACTGTTCTATTTAGTACTGGTCTTTGTCTTACAAAGTGTATGGAAGTATTGGAGAAAATGCAAAAATGATTTACAAGATTATACCAGATTTGAGGAGTACAAATATCAGGAAAGATGGAGTGCACTAAAAGAAAATATTGAGATGAAGCCTGAGAGAAGTCTTTAAAATTATGAAGTCATTGATTGGTCGACACAAAGATGACAGTTTCACTTGTAAGAAATCAAAAACTGATGGCTAGCAACATAGAACAGTTATCAATAAAACGGGCATGGAATGCAGGAGAATTATAAAATAATTTATATTTACATAACACCTTGAACATAATAAAACATCACGAAGTGTTTCGCAAGAGCATTATAAAACAAAACATAACAGCAAACCACATAAGTAGCTTTTAGGACCAAAAGGTGGTCCAAAGAAGTGGGTGTTGAGGAGTTAAAGGAGGAACATGAGGTCGAGAGATATAGGAAACGTATTCCAGGGCTTAGGGTCTACACACCTGAAGGTGTGGCCCCCAATGGTAGAGGGATTAAGACTGGAGGTGCATAAGAGATCAGAATTAGGTGAAGATTATGAAGCTAAGTGATAACATGAATATGTTTTCAGAAACTCATCTTGGGGTCAGTTCTGACACCAACATTGAACACAGACTGATTTAGATTCAGAATGAAAAGAAAAAGTGGAACTCACGATCATATGGAATGGCGGTGGTGGGAATGGTGGATAATGACATGAACAGTGGAAACTAAATAAGTACATGAGCAAGGAAGGATTAAAACAATACGTTGATAGGGCAAGATGAAGTAAATTTCTATAAGACTCATGAGGAACATAAGCACCAGTGTAAGTCATTTGGGGTAAACGGCCTTGTTCCTGTAACATAAACTCTGTTTAATTCTATGCACTGCCATACAGAGAAACAGAGCCAAAATGACCAAGAGTGGTTAGAAAAGCATTATGCAGACAACATTGAGCAGATATAAACATCATTAATTGTTGGTACTAGTCTAGATAGTTACTTTAAATTGAATTTTCAAAAGCATACCTTCATATATACGTTTTTTGAAATTGTTGTATTATAGTGTTAAACTTGCGGGAGGCTTGCATTGGTATTTAAATATACTGGTATATTTTTAAATATACCGGTATATTTGTGCTGGAAGAAATATGAATTAAAGGGTACAAACAAATAATTGTTTTGTGCTAAGGGATTAGTTAGGCACAGTATCAAGAGGAAGGGATGAGAAGGCCTGAAATAAGAGCAGATATATAGGCTGAAATCTTGCTCTTCGGGATCAGTTGTGAGCTTTTGTGCTACTGTAGGAGAAATGGCTTCCAAAGTGTCACCACAGTTGTCAAATCATTCCATCAACAATATACTGAGGTTGTCATTGATCAGAGCTGAACTAAATTGGTCATAAAATGTTATGGAATATACGGACTGGGTAATCTGTTGATACCTCCTCGCACCTTTATAAGGTGTCGTCAGAATTGTGACTGAATTGTCATTATTTGTCTGGACGAATACAGCCACAACAGCTATCAGGAATGTCAACATCATCCAGGACAGAGTAGTTTGTTTAATTGCATGCTGCTGGAGTCAACATATGCATCTCTATTATGAGCAGACTGTGACTGTAGAACATACAATATACAGATGTGCTGCAGAAACTCACTAAGATTATTTCAATGGGAATTCCTTTCTCTTTACCTCCTTTACCACACTAAAGAAAAATAGCAGGTTCATTGTGGAACCACATCACCTCCAGACTCTTCTCCAAGTCACACAGCATCCCGACCTAGACATATATCCTGACACTGATTGTTACTGGATCAGAATACTGGAACTTGAAATGCCATAATGGAACCACAGTGCATATGTCAACGTCTAGTAATTCAGAGACCTGGACAAATCCAGAATCAGTTCAAGCACCACCTCTGTAACTGAGGATTTAAAATACAGTTAATTAAATACATCTTATGGACAAAAGGAGCATAAGTAATGTTGATTAACAAGCTAATGATAACGGTCTAATAAGGAATCACTTATCAGGGATTGATTAACTTTGCAAGATAGTAAGATCTGCCAATGCTGGAGTCAGAGATAACACAGTGTGGAGTTGGAGGAACACAGCAGGCCAGGCAGTGTCAGAGGAGCAGGAAAGCTGACGTTTCGGGTCAGGACTCTTCTTCAGAAAAAGGGTCCCGACCCAAAACGTCAGCTTTCCTCCTCCTCTGATGCTGCCTGGCCTGCCATGTTCCTCCAGCTCCACTCAGTGCGATCATGATTAACTTTGTGAGTTAAGATGATTTAAAATAGTAAGACACATGCTGTAATTAAGGAGACATTAAAGCAAACCACCTTCTTTCTGAGTGCATGCAGCTTGCAGATCCACAGCAGACTACCAGGCAGAATCACAACATTGTATACACACAGCATATGAAGTCCTTAAAGCTGAATTGCCTTAAAGATACAGAAACAACATCCCCCTCCTTTCCTCAAGAAAGTTTAACAACTTATACTAACAAATGGTCTATGTGTCTTGCTTAATATAGGTAGTTCCTGATGTAACTATTTCTTTTCTTAATGCCAATAGCACTTGCTTTTGGTAGTAAAGGCATTTTATACAAGCTTTCACTTGATCACACCAGTTTTCATCCCCTCCATTTTTACCTCTTTACAGCTGCTTCTATCTCATTTTGAAAGTGGGAAAATATATAACACTTTTTCTATTCTGTCCCTGTGGAATCTAAGATACTCAATTTTTTAAAAATTAAACATCATATTGACTCCATTGTGTTGTGTACCATATCTAATTAAATCCCAGAAGACAACTGGTGCCATGCATTCACTTTTAAATACAAAGTCCAGCCCATAATGGATTGCATCATTTCCTTTTTACGGATTAAACTATCATAATTATGCACTTATGTAATGTTTGTGATTCCACCCCATTCCAAATCAACAACCTAGTTATATAATTCTATTAACTGAACTTAAGTTGAAAATATTCTAACTGCAACTTCTTTATGTATTACTTGGTAATAAATTTAATTTTCTAAAAAGGAAGTAGGTGCATTGAAATAATACTTGACAAATTAACGTATATTGGCAAAGTACACATCACCATTTTTATAAACTACAAGTTTTTTTCTTCATTCCATTCTTTTGATTGGCAACCATAACTTTGCAAAAATATTAAAAATGACATATGAAATTGTTCTGAGTAATCTTAGTGTTGATGACAAAACATGAACTAATTATGGTGTTTTGCAATAATATTCCTTACATACGTCAACCAGCTAACAAGATAATGGTATAAAAATCAAGTATTTGTTAATCTCAAGTTTGGGTTCATTTTGTTGGTGCAGACATGGTTCCCACACATCAGCAACAAAGCAAAGAGCTTGGCAATGTGTGAACCTAGACTCAATTATTGTGAGAAGTTGGGAACTTCAGAAACAGTTTCATGATAAAAGACAAAGTACCTAATTACAGTGAGAACATCAGACTATCTCAATGTGAAGATAAATGACAAATACAAAGGTAACTTTAAGTTGTTCATCTCTTCTGTGACTTGCTGCTATTAATTGGCCAAGTCCTAAGTGAGACTTCTGTCAATTGTGGGATTTTGCAAGATCCATTTTTGTTGATATTGGGACATATTGTTAAGTTTCCCATGCTATACTAAACACATCTGCTGTCTTGTCATGAATTTCAACCCCAACTCTGATCCTTGCAATGGTGAAGCATACTGTTTGATATCTTGGTTTTCTGCTCAATCCAAAGTTGACCTTCAAATGTCACATCCTATACAATACCAAGATAATGTTATCCTACCTCTGCAACATCAGCCACCATTCCTTGGTGAGACCACACCTAGAATATTGTGTGCAATTCTGGTCTCCTTATCTAAGGAAGGATGTTCTTGCTACAAAGGGAATGCAGCAAAGGTTTACCAGACTGATTCCTGCGATGGCTGAGATATGAGGAGAGGTGAATGGTTAGGATTATGGTTGCTAGAGTTTGGAAAAATGCAAGTGAATCTCATAGAAACCTATAGAATTCTGACAGGTTGAGACAGGATAGATGCAGGAAGAATGTTCCTGATGGCAGGGGAGTCCAGAACCAGTGGTCACATTCTAAGGATACAGGGTAAACCATTTAAGACCAAGATGTGGATATATTCCTTCAACCAGACAGTGTAGAATTCACTACCACAGAAAGCAGTCAAGGCCAAATATTGTACGATTTCAAGAAGGAGTTGGATATTGCACTTGGAGCTAAAGGGATCAAAGGATATTGGGGAAAAGCACAAACAGGCTGTTGAATTGGATAATCAGCCAAGATCATAATGAACAGCAGAGCAGGCACGAAGAACTGAAGAGCCTCCTCCTGCTCCTATTGTCTATGTTTCCATGTTTCGAGGCTCAAAATCTTAGCCACACTTTTGTGACTTCTAGATTCAATTTTCTTGCCAACTTCCATTTCTTCTTTCGTAAACTCAAAACTGAGCAGCTTCAATCCTCTCTGTTGCTGTGTTCCATCACCTCAATTCTCACTTACATTGTCTCTTAATCACTCAAATATGTTGAAGTTAACGTCATCATCCTTGTCTTCAAATATCCCAATATATTCACCTTAGCCTGGCTTTCCAAACTCTTCCAGCCTAAATCCCCTCCTGCATTCTTTGCTCTACACACATGGAAATTTGTATAGCCACTGATAGCAGAAACTTGAAATACTTTGCTTCCGCTCTCTAAAAATCTCAACCTTTTCACTTTAACAATTTTCCCAAAAGTCTTAATTCCAACTAATATTTGTCCATTTCTTCTTCCACATAGATTCTTGTCATTCCTTTAATTGACATTGTCCCTCCCCAGATGGTACAACACCATGGAATATGTTGCATCTTAAAAGGGTATACAAGTTACTGATGTTGCTTTATCTTCCACTGCTGTTGCTCATATTAGTCACTTCTGAAGTCTATGTAAATTGATGCGTTCCAGAATAGGTTTTCAGTTATCCCTTTTATGAAGTAATCCTAGCTAACCATCATCCTTCAACTAATATCACTAAAACAGATTAACTACAAATTCAGCAGCAATTCTAACAAAATGTCATAGACCTGAAATGTTGAGGTCAATTTTGCAACGTGTACAAATACAAGCTAAGTGGATCCATAAAATGGTGAGGAAAGGCAGGGTGGTGGGAAAGGTGTGTGGAAGGCTTGCTGCCTTTGTGCTATCATGGCTTTCTGCCAGGGATGAGAAAGGTGGAAGACAGTTTGCCTGTTTAGAGGGCAATTGTAACATAAACGTGGTTAATTAAGAAATCTTCTCTCATTACCACTGGCATTTTTCAGAGACTTGTGGCAGTGACGTGTAGAGCGACTGCTTGGTGAATACTGACAGATTTTTTTCAGGCTAGGTTTGGCAATAGCTCTCCTAGTTATCCACCCTATAGTTCATGTAAGTATCCCTCTGGTAGTTATGGCCACTTACTCATGGTACCATGCTTCCCCCATCAGCTGTCACCAAACGTTACTTCACTTGTTGCAGTCAGACTCTACTTATGTTGCTCCAAGTGTGGTTTTCATTGCTGCTACCACTAGAGATGAGTTTTCATCCTTTAAATGGATAGGTACCCCAATGACTCATTAATTGGATAATGGGCCTAAAACCATTTTGGGTTCTGCCAAATGACCAGGATGGTATTGTCCTGACTTTCTAGCCTGTTGCTGTGGCCACTGCCACCCATTAACCTCATTTATCTTTCCACTGAT
The DNA here is from genome assembly GCF_021869965.1 of Rhincodon typus. Taxonomy (NCBI): domain Eukaryota; kingdom Metazoa; phylum Chordata; class Chondrichthyes; order Orectolobiformes; family Rhincodontidae; genus Rhincodon; species Rhincodon typus. Next base: position 33,752 of record NW_025966266.1, read on the forward strand.
GCTGATGGACCAGCAATAGCACTACCAAAGTTTTCTATTTTTATTAACTCGTAACTTATCTAGTTTGCCATTTGTGGGATCCTGTTTTGTCTATTTTATACTATGTTTACCGACGTTACAGCACTTTGCTCTTGGGTTGACAGCAAATGCTGCACTTGAATTACTTTGCCATGACCCCTGACTGAAGGATGTCTCCCTTGACCTGACTGAAGACAACTCACTTTAGACTTTGAGACATGGCCACTTGGCTAAAGCACATTTTGTGTGTTTGCTGTGTATGTATGGTGTGGGTGTGAGATCAACGGAGCCTGGTGCCTTACAGCAACATGTCCACTTCCTTGACAAAGGAATGTTCATAACCATGACAAGGCACCTGCCTTTGTTCTTGTGCTAAATGGTAACACAATATAGAAATACTGTGAGACTTTAAGCTCTGTCTGATGAGACCAAACATAAAAAGGCAAGCCAAGGCACGAATGCTATGGCCATCCAAGTGGGTGCAAAGTGAGTGAGCCATGAGATGCATCCTGGTTGAATCTAACAGCTGGGTGCCTATCCCAATGGGCGAAGTATCCTGGCAACAGCATTACAATGAAAGGTGCCAGTGCAATACAAAGAACAGCACTGAACTGCAGAACCATGGATGAGGGCAGTGGTGTTAGGCTGTAGGCAGTCACTGCTTGTGGAGTTTGCTGTGAAAATTCGGTGCGTGCTGTTTAAGATGGGCAATTGCAGTAGCAAGTGGTGAGCTGGAGGCTCCAGTATCCATCCTGACTTTCATGTCAGGAATTGTGCCAAGTTTCCCACCAAGTTTCTCTCCACTGGGAGAAGAATAGGAGACTGCTTATCATTGAGGTAAGATTAGGTAAGAACGACATGCTAATATATGCAAATTATTGCAAATAAGCTTCTTGCTACTCGCTAGCGAGATTCTTGTTCAGTACATGGTTAGAGAATCAGACATTTTTGCTTTCAACAGTGAGAATCTCATTTCTGCCAATCTCTTTGTATTTTCACTAATGCCATATATTTCAAGGACTGGGAAGATTTTGCCCACTGACTTCTGCAAATTAACTCTAACTTGTTCTTCGTCAATACTTTTGATCTCTGATGCTATAGGAGCAAACTAAACCTGAGACATTAATGCAATGTAATTTATAATTTATATATCTTGAATGTAAGTAACTGAATATCAGAAATCTTCTACAGCCTCAATATTAATATTTCAGTATGAATTGCTGTTAAATTCAATGCTTGTTAAGCAGTACTCTTTGACCAAACATTGCTACACTTAGAGACAACAAGGTGCAGGGCTGGATGAACACAGCAGGCCAAGCAGCATCATAGGAGCAGAGAGGCTACAACAGTAGCTTGACACTGGCGTGCAAAGACTACAGCACTTACTAGAGCCAGTGACCTCCTCTAGTTTCTTCTCCTTGTTAATGTACCTGCCTCCAGAAAAGGGATCAGCATAACTGTGAATGGCAGCCTCCCATTAAATGAGAATGAAAATGATTAATGACTTTCTGTCATGCAGGAATTTTCTCCCAATAAATTCTCTTAAGCACAAACTGGTACTTGTAACCTGACAGTAGCTAACTAAGAAAAAGAATGCTCCCATAACAATTGGCATAAAAAAATCTCTTTAAATTATGCCTATTTCAGTTGCCTCAGCAGCCTGCAGCAAACAAATGCTGAAGAATGCTCGTGGGAGTGCAAGAGGATATTTGTGTTGCTGAAGTCGGCAAAGGGCCAAAACAAGTAGCCTGATGTCATCTACTGTGTAAAGAAGCTTTGCAGACAAAGCTTGCACTTATGCAAAGGTGAGACCCAAATAACTAAGCAACTGCTGCACTCAAAATCTGAATAATAGCTGACAAAATTTTGATGTAATCAATACCATATTTAACAAGTAAAGGAAAATAATATTTGAAGAGGTGATCTCAACAAAGTTAAAATTGAGTTCCTGAGATCTCCATTTGCAATATTTAACAATACTAGATATCAAAAGGCTCTATTCTACACTGACCTTTTAAAGTTGCTTCCCCTTAGCCTTTCTCTCAACCAACATGCAACACAAAGTACAGGACTGCAAACAACTTCTGGCTTCTCGAGTTTTGTGACTTCAGCATCCTTATCTCTGGTCCCCCGATCAACATTGTTGAGATCAGAAAATTTAGTACCATGGGCTATGTAAGCTGCATCCCACAAATATAATGCACCACATGCTGCTGTTCCAGCATAATACTTACCACTTAATTTGTCATTCTATTATATTTAAGAATAGACTTTAACCACAAATACCAAGATTCTGCGCTCTATTTGTGAATCATTAACCACAAGGATAATGGAAAATGACATTTTGTACCCTTAATTGAATTGTCAAACACTATACGCTACTTTGTTACATAATATTTCACACATGAGCTGAGATTAACATATAGAAAACTTCCTTGAAAACAACTAAAGATTATTTCCCTGAAAACTATAGTTCAGGATCTATGCTTAGCTTTAAGCATTCTCACACAAGCCGAAAGCTTCACCTGTTGTATATACCAAAGAATTCAGAAAACACTGGTGTAGAATTCTCCCAAAATGTTATGGCTGAGAAATTGTGATCCACCCATTTTTTTTGAGCACTAAAACTTCCCTTATAAAATTCTAAAATAGCATTTGTGACGTGTGTAAACTTATTGTACAGATCATATCAGATACCATATTGCTGAGACTTTTAATATGCATGCACTCTATGGTCTCTGGAAGTTGTAGAGAAAGAATATCACGAAACCAGTTAGCTTGCAACACCTGATAAGATATCAGCAGAGCTTAACACTCCAGCCAAAGCACTCTCTTAATTTTGCATTGCTGAACACACATCCAACAGAGGAAGAAAGCCCTCACCAGTGCTAATTAAAGAATTGTCACCTTTTTAACAGGCTACTTGGTAGTTTATTTTTTCTGGCTGAAGCTTTGACATTAGATGTGTTTGGCCCTTCATCCAGTTGTTTAAAGTTGCGAAGTCTACAGGGACTGGTATGGCAGGTGTCAAAGTCATTTTTATTGACTTCAGAACTTCTGCACAAATTTCAGTTGTTTCCAGTCATGGGTGCAATCATAGTCATTCTACCAGGAATGCAGTATGATTTAGAAATGAACAGGACAGAACAGGAGAAAATATTAGAAAAGGTAGGTGGGAGACTGAAGGTGGCTTTGGCTATGAGAGTGCTGACTATGGATTGCTCCATCTTAGCTTGGATGACAGCAATGGGGCAGCTAGCTGACAGGCAACAGCTAGAGGACTGGAAGAATTTCAGGGATGTGAAAATGAATGTTATTTACCTGAGAGAGAACAGCAGGTTCATGCTCCCTGAAGCCATTTCCATTGTTTCTTGGCAATGGCTCAGCAATTCTAGTAATCTATTAGAGGATGGATTGTTGGACTGGCTTTAGAACCTGCAAGACACTTGCAGTTAGCTGATTGATCAAACGATCATAAGAAATAGGAGAACAATTAGACCATTTGGCCCATCAAGCTTGGTCTGCCATTCAAAATGATGATGGTTGACCTGATTATGGCCTTAACTCCTCTGCTGTGCCTGTTTCCACTGAACTATGACTTCTGGTAGAGCAAAAATATGTCCAATTGTGTTTCAGGTTTGTGCAATAATTCCCTCTCCTTATTAACTTTTAACATGGTTGTTCTGTGGTCATAAAGCATTTCTATTCATGGCCTCACTGCGATCTGCCAAAATTCTCACCCGAGTTTCATCTGTCGATCTCTTTTCTACAGGGTAACATCAGGAAATAATGTTAACAAGTTGAACAGCAATATTTTACTAGCATAACACTGATATTAGACACAGACTCACCTTGGATTCCCTGGGGGTAAGCAGTACTGTACAGTGCTACACGAATACATTTCTCCCATTACTGCATTACTCAATTGCTTCCATAGAATTTACATTTACTGCAAACTCCCACGTTGTTGCTATCTCAATCTGCATTAACAATTTTCCCATTGGCTTCTATTGGTGTGTTTTTTAAACTGGCCATTAAAACATCAGGTTGCACCAGGCTAGTTTGGTTGACTCACACACGTTCTTGTTTTATTTTTGTGTGAAGTGACCAGTATCTCCTCATTAAATCTTCCTGTAACTAACTTGGTATATAAGAAATGCATGAAACATCATCTTCTCAACTATTTATATATATTTGGGAATATTTTTGTGAGCATGCAGTGAATTTTGTGGCCACTGAAAAATGCACATATTTCAAGTTCCAGCAAAATCAATTCATTTAAAATATTTTGTTTGTGGATAGTAAATTGTAATGTACTGTACCTTGTACAATGTTTGCTCAGGATTTAAACATCTGACCAATAGCAAAGTAGAGTACAGATGGAATTATTTTTAAAACACTGATGTTGCTTAAATGCTGGGGGATAGATTCTGATATGTGAAACAAAACCAGAAAATATTGAAAACACATCACAAGTCAGTCAGCATTTGAAGAAACAACACAATTACCAAATAAAGTGATCCAATATTTCAAGTGAAGTGCTTGAATACAAAACATTGACTTTTTTTTAATCTCTGTTGACTGTCTTGTTACATATTTCCAGTACTTTTTCTTACATGCTTCATGGTTTAAGTAACTTCCATTATTTAAAGATATTTCACCAGGCATTCTGATTTATAGTTTCACTTACAATGTGAAGATTTGGATTTATTAGTTTTACCTACAACAGAAATATGAATAGAAGTAAGTAGGAAGCATTCCCAAAACAAAACTCAGATTGCTAAAGATGAGTAAATAATAAGAAACAATTTGGGGTTTACTCAGCTAAGTGTTATTCAAATTTTGGTCCTGATATACTGAGGAATGGCAATCAAACACAGATTGCCACAATGCTCCTACTTTTTGTGTTAGGACTGAGATCTGCATTTCTGGCCAGCAATTCCAATTCCAGTGTCTTCAGAAAAGCGGAGCATACCTAAAATCCAATGGTTCCCTCATAGTGTAGGTTGTGTAGGTAAATGTGGAGTTAGGGTGACAGCAGGTTAAAGTGTTAGTGTGACAGATGGGCAGGATGTCAGTTGGACAAACTGCCAGTCAGATAGGTTGCAAGGTGGGCGGTATTCCAGACAAGTAGTGTGGTAGGTGGGTAGGGTGACAGGTAAATGACAAAGTAGTTGGTTAGTAAAGGGGTGATGTTGGCTGGAGTTTGTCAGATTTTGCAGGGATAAAATGGGAGCTGGGTGCCTCGGGTGGGCAGGGTTCTAATCTGGTGAGTTGATGGTGCACTGGCCAGTAGGTAGGGTGTTTTGGGTCAATCAAGGAGGGTGTAGGGTCTGGCAAGAAGAAAAGATATGTCTGGCTCGCGGGTTTAGGTCAGCTCCAGCAGGGGGAGCTGAGTCCCATGGTGTGGGTGATATCATGTTTGGTTTGGCGGGTCCCTGGTCAGGGGTTGGTTGTCAGCAGTCCAGGTGGTGTAATTGGACAGTCGAGACATTGTTGAGGGGATGGTGGGCTAAATGGTGGATTTGGATTTTAGTTTAATAGTTGCTCAGGAGATAGCCGAGGTTTTTAATGCAGTAACTTTTCCTGGGTAACTATTAACTGAAACAGAACCCTCTGAATTTTCAACTTTAATTTCCCAAAGCATTCCAGATGGAGGGGAATTGCCCATCAGAATCTTCAATTTCCTGGGAAATTCCCATGGAATCTGCTCAGTTTGGGATTCAGAATGGTCCCAACTTGCAACTGCAGTCTATACTTCTCCAGTGACTATTTGGCCATCAGAATATCTGGGGGGTGGTGATGATATTCATGGCTCTCTGGAAGAGGTTTCATACTTACTTTCACCAATATTTCACTAAAGTCCTGAGCAGTCCAGTTACCAAATCAACATTTGTAAAACAGTACTTTAAATGTTCTACACAAATAAAAACAGAAATTGCTGGGAAAATGCAGCAGGTCTTGCAGCTTCTGTGGAGAGAAATCAGAGTTAATATTTTGGGTCCAGTGATCCTTCTTCAGAGTTCTGGGCAATTTAGCATTGCTAATGCACCTAACATCTTTGGACTGTGGGAGGAAACCCACACAGATATGGGGAGAATGTGCAAACTCCACACAGACAGTCACCTGAGGTTGGAATTGAACCCAGGTCCCTGGCTCTGTAAGGCAGGGGCTAACCACTGAGCCACTGTGCTGCCCAAACTTGGATTAATTTTGATTTCTCTCCACGGATGCTACCAGACCTGCTGAGTTTTTCCAGCAATTTCCGTGTTTGTTTTTCTGATTTCCAGCATCCACCGTTCTTTTGATTTTCTTTCTTTAAATGTTGAATTTGGATGTATCCTTTAACATTATTACAAGTTAATACTGGCAGCCAATAACATACTGTGAGAGTTAGCAGTTGCTGCAGGAAGTATATCAGAGCCTTCCTAATGCAATATTTATTAGTAGGAAATAGGACTCTCAGCACAGCTATAAATTCTAAACACATCACAAAGGTGACGAAGGACCTTCACCTGATGAAGCAGCAGCACTCCAAAAGCTTGTGATTTCAAATAAACCTGGTGTTGTCTGACTTCTAACTTTGTCCACCCCAGTCCAATACCGACACCTCCATATCATGGTCATTTAATGATCACGGCTGATCTCATCTCGGCCTCAACTCCAATTTCCTACCCACTCTCCATAACCTTCCAACCCATTACTAATCAAGAAGAGGGAGAGACACAGCCAATCCATTGTGGCCTTTTCTATGCTGAAGTGAGGCAGTACGAAAGAATCTGTAGTCCTTTAGTTGATTTAAGAGAATTTACTCTGGGATAAATTAATTTTATGTCAGGCAAGGACTGCTGGCATTATCTGAGCCAGAATCTTATTGAAACCGTTAAAAGAAACAGTGGTTGGAATTTCTGGGATAGTCTAGGAATTCTGGACAAACATCACTAAATTAGGGAAGTGGAAAAGAAGACGTCACTTTCCTATCCCACTACCCACAGCAAAAAGCTGGATTTCAGAAAATAAGGGAAAATTCTAGATGGAAGGTGGTACCACCCACTTTACAGTTTCTTGATTGGAGAACCAGCTCAGTTTTGACCTGAATTACAGACCATTTGCTTATTTGTAGTGTCAGAAGACAGTGAATTCTGCTATTCTTTTAGCAGAACCTTCATGTTAATCACTGTTTACAATTTGTAAGAAAGATTAAAGCTAGTCCTTGGGCAGGTCACTCAACTTTATGTTCTCCTGAAATTGATATCACAACTTTCTCATAGCATCTTGTTAAAAATCACTTGATTCATTCATTTTATTGGAGGCAGCATACAGTTAATACGTTAATAATACCCATTAAGTAGAAGGTAAATGATATCAGCTGTTCTTATTAATGATCAAACATTGGCTGGTGTGAAATATTGTGCAGGGATCGAGCAATGGAAAGGGAAAGCAGCTGTTTATGATTTAGTAACTCCAGACATTTCCTATCGTGTCCTGTCATCACCTGAACTACAGTCACAAACTGCTGCACTGCTTTCTCTCCATCCAAAACACCTGTCAATTTGCAGTTATTGATTACACAATGCAACAGCAATAACTCTTTTTTTCATATTTGTTGTTTAGACATGAGCAGTTTTTACTGGGTATTAAGTTTTTTGGCTGATGACTCAAAAATGTTCTGTTAATGTGATTAAGCACATAGATGTCTTGAAAGTCAAAATTGTTCATGGTGAATGAAATGTGTGACTTTAAACTGAAGGCTACTGGTCTCTGTAGTCATAGCATTTTGAAATAAGACAGCAGCGCACACATTCCCTAGACCCACCCCACCATCCTATCCTTGTAACCCTGCATTTTTCCATGGCTAATCCACCTAGCCTGCACATCCCTGGACACTATGGGTAATTTAGCATGGCTAATCCACCTAATCTGCATATTTCTGGACAATGGGAGGAAACCAGTGCAAATTCCACACAGACTGTCACCCAAGGCTGGAATTGAACCCATATCCCTAGTGCTGTGAGGCACCAGTTCCAACCATCAAGCCACCATATGTCTTATGTAATCTAATATTTTGTTGTATTAGCTGTACAATCAGGGCATTATAGTGACAAGCTTGCATGTTAGTGTTGGCACAAGGCTTGTACCGTTTTTAGTGACATCCGTTATTACCTACTTCCAGGACTGATTATTTCTCATTTCATGTAGGAATGAAATGGGAGCTGGGGATAAAAGTTGGATTTCAGGCTAAAGGAATCTGCCGTTGGTAACCTGAGGAAATGATTTCTTGCATCAACATAAATTCTTGCCCAGGTGGAAGGGCTATGAGTGGAGGTGGGCGAGTTGCTATGGTAAATATTATGGTTGAGGGATAAAGAAGGCATTAAGCATCCTTGCCATGCCCAGAAGAACACTCCTGCTCCTGTACCTTATAGCTGCACAGAAAGAAGTAAAATTGACTCAAAAAATTATATTGATAGACCACTTCTATCCATATCATCTGGCAGCTTTTTGCAATAATGTCCATGATCTGTGCAGCCCAGGGTTAAGATCCTGCTGAGATGTGAATAACATCACTCAATCCTGATTTGGTTCTAAACTTTTGCATTCTTCTTCACTGTAACATTTCTGAATTCAATTTAACCCTTCTCATAGTGGATTCCCTTCATGGGAAGGTACTGATCTACAGTATTAATCCAGCAACCCAAGGGATGTTCTGGGGTCCCAATTTCGAATCCTGCTATGGCAGATGGTGGAAATTGAATTCAACAAAGAATCTGAAATTAAGCGTCTAATGATAACTATGAAACTATTATTGATGGTAAGGGGGATAACTCATCTGGTTCGCTAGTGTCCTTTATGGAAAGAAACGGCTGGCCTGGCTTACATGTGACTCCAGAAACACAGCAATGTGATTGACTCTTACCTGCCTTTGGCAATTAGGAATGGGCAATAATTGCTGTGAATCCCATGTCCCATGAATAAAAATTGCACGGTTACCGAATTGCAGCAGGGCAGTGTTCTGACTTTTTTCCTAAATTAAGTAAATTCTACAATATTTCTGGCCACTGCCATCACCTTATACTAAAGTCCTTGAAATGTCCCCAAGTTTTAGATTGCATCATTGTTAAATCAGCAAAATGGCAGGGTTTCATTCATTATTGATGCTAGCTTCCTACTGCTTTCTTTTGCTGGCATCTCATCTGCAGTATTAGTCACCTTCCTTATAACTTCGTCTTGTTTGAACCATTGATGCAATTGTAGTTATTTAAGAAAGAAATGCTTCTAGCAGATTTACTTAATGCAATACTGCAAACTTTCTATTTTCATGAAAATGTTGGTTTACAAAGTGCAACAACAAAGCTACTTGGCCTGCATTACAAACCATTTTGCTTTGGGTCTGTAGTTACCCAAGTATGTACAGCAATCCTGTAAATCTGCTATTGGTTCATGAAATATTGTTGCTGTTGTTAGCTAGAGAATGCTAAATCATTTGATTGAGATCACTACAGGTTTGGATTTGAATCAATTGCTTCGCCAGTTTAGATAAGAGCAGAGTTATTTTTTTCAGCCAAATTTACCGTTCAGAAACAATGCATAACAAGTCTGTAATGGATTTACAATCAAGCATCATAGCTTTGAATTTGTTGAACTGAAAATGATGGTCATTTCAAGTTCACTTCAGATCCATTGATTGGTATAAGCCTGGCATTTGCGATACAAGTGTGAAACGGCTTTATGCAACACCAGCATGACTTTGGACCTGGCACATTTTGCTGGCCCAAACCCAATGCTGGTGTAAGCAGTTTATAATATTACCTGTATATCACTTCACACCAGCACATTAATTTCTCAAAGGACAACAAAAAGCAACCTCATACCAAGCATTTAATAACACATGGCAATATTGCTGCAATCCAATAAATTATTCAACAGTTCTTGTACTACTATGTAGTCCTCAGGGAATTCAATAGGCAGTCTTTCTGACTCTACGCAAAGCATTAGAGTATAACAGAGTCTGCAAATAGGATTATCTTGCTTTCTGTTATGCTGTTGCACCATTCACAAGATAATGAAAAGCAGTTTAGTCCGTGTACCTTGCACTGACTGTTTATTGTTTACTTTCAAACAGTAATCAACATAATGGTGACAACAATAACTTCTGTGGACTGCATTGCTGTTAGGAAATGGCCAGTTCTAAATTCAGCATTGTTGTATACATTTCATAAAGTGCTGTGCTGTAGAGATGGTCATGCTAGAATTGACGGCAATTCTGCATCGCCTGTAGTCATAACATCCAGTGCTGACGGTAAGATAAACAGTTATACTGTAGGTAGTAAATGCCATAAAAAGCTTTGGAAATCTAGTCTTTTAAATATGATAACTACATTTTCTGTGACATTAGTTGTGAAGAGAGCATGGGATTAATTTTATATAGATTTATCTAGATCCTGAGTAGGAAGGGGAGGATGAAAGAAGATCTAACTTTAATTCATATTGTGCCTGGACAATCTCAGAACGTTCTAGAGCACTATACAACCAATGAAGTTCTTTGAAAAGTATTTACTGTTGTAAAGTAGGAAATGTGACATCTAAAATACACAAAATAATGTCTGACAAACAGCAATGTAATAACGATTGGATAGAGAAATCTGTTTTCTTAATGTTGGTTAAAAGACAACAATCAGCCAGGATACCATGGAGAACACCCCTGTTCTCCAAATATACTGCATTTGGAGCCTAGAAACTGCAGATTCTGGTCTATGTTAGTGTTTATGTATGGCCCACATGCCATCTTACTCTATCTCACCCCATCAGCAAATTCTTTTATTCTTTTCCCAGCAGAGGGACACGGTGGCACAGTGGTGAGCACTGCTGCCTCACAGCAGCTGGGGCTGAGTTCAATTCTATCTTGGGCCACTGTCCCTGTCGAGTTTACATATTTTCCGTGTGGGTTTCCTCCGACAATCCAAAGATGTGCAGGTTAGGCAGGTTAAATTGTCTGTAGTGCCCAGGGATGTGCAGGCTGGGTGGGTTAGCCATGGTAAAGTTGTGGGGGGGCTGGGTCTGTGTGGGAATCTATTCAGAGGGTCAATGCTAACTTGATAGTCTGAATAGCCTGTTTCCACACTATAGGGGTTCTATGATTTTAAATTCTATGATTTTTCTCCCAAATATACTTGTCCTGCTCCTGTAAATGCATATATGCTATTTGCCTCAACTACATTGTCACCTCTCTATGTAAAGACAATTCTCCTGAATCCCTCATTTGAATTAGTAGAGATTATTTTATAATTGGGGAGGTCATTAGTTCAATTGGCTAAAGGGCTAGCATGCGGATCAGATTAAAATCAAGAGCAAAGGGTTCAATCCCATTCCAGCTGGATAGACTTGGCCCCCTCCTCCGCTCTACCTGTAATTGCATATCGCAGCACTGTGGTACATAAATAATCACCAATGGCCCACCTTTAGACAAAGAACTGAAGAAAAAGTTAGATTATGACCTCTCTGAATGACGGTGAACTAACTGACACAAGTTGATGAGGAACACTTTGTTTAAAATTCATTCATGGGATGTGGGCCATGTTCATGTAAAGGGTGATGACAGTAATTTTAGAAAAAATTGAGTTAAGCAGCCTTTTTGATTAAACCCATAGCTTCAAAATCAAAGCTTGGACCAGAACAACCTTCTAATGTTATTAATAACTTGAACAAATATTGTGCATTGAAGAAAAGAGACTTTTGCAGCAATGGCCCAATTGGAGACTGTTGCTTTTTTTTTAAAAAAATGACCTGTCCTAAGTGAAAAAAGGCCTGGATTTTGAGAGTGCAGAGTAACGTGAACAAAAACATTTCAGTGAAACTCTACACTACTTAAAAAAAAAGACCACCTTTCAAACTTTCACACAGAATCCTTCAAGAATTCTGCCGTGTATTGTAGGAAGAGAAAGGCTGGCAAATGGGACTAATTAATTTAGGATATCTGGTCGGCATGGACAGGTGGGACTGAAGAGTCTGTTTCCAGGCTGTACAGCTCTATGACTCTATAGTGCAGGAATGGGACATCATCTTTGCTTGCTTGTAGAATATAGTCATCATGTGAGATTTATTCGAAATTAGGTTCACTTATGAGTGGTAATTTGTATCACTTCAGTCTACTTGCAAAGATCTCTGGAAAATCTTTTTATAAGCAAAGCTGGTGGGCACAGCAATGTCATCTTTCCAAAAATGTACACTTCCCCACAACAAAGAAGTAGGTGGTTTAAAAGCCTTGGCAGAACACTTTGTGAATAAACTGTTGATTTTAAAATAAGATGCATTAGTACCATCTGTAAAACGCAACAACAGATTGTATCTTAAAATCAAAGTCCAGCGTAACAGGGAGTCATTGCAGATCAGCAAGCACAGGTGTCAGTGAAGAAACATACAGCAGAGTTTTCAATAACCTCGAGATTAGAATAATGGAAATGGAAGGCCAATCATCAAATCAAAAAGTCATAAAGGAACAGATGAGCTCAGAGGAGCTCATGATGAACTGAGATAGTTGCACATGAGGCTGAGGGAAGAAGTGAAGATATCTTGGTGAGAAAATGTTTATAATTGCTGTAAGACAAAGGACAATAGCTCTGAATTCTAAAGTGAAAAACATCGGTACAGAATTAGAGCTCAAAGGAGAAGAAAATATCTAAGGAGTAGAGAGACAAACCAAGGCGACATTTTGGTGATAAATGCCAAACCATCTGTACTATAGTGTGTTTGGGGAAATTGATGGAAGATATAGCCAAGTGGGGAGGCTTCACTCGGGGAAAACTATTATCCCTCAGCCAGGTTTCTGGCAAGTCCATGATGTTGATGCAATCATTCACAATGAGCTCATGGACAACAGGAGCCAAATGATCTCAATTTAGGCCAGAGAGGAACTGAAAGATTGCCTGATGTCACTTTCAGTTTTTGATTGATTGACCAATGCTTTGAGCCATCCAAAGTTTTGTAAACTGAGCTGTCACCAGCATTCCTTGATTTTGATGATGTGGCTGAAAGCAGGAAGCTTCTGTGGCAAGCACTTCCTTGTTAACAGAAAGCTGCTGTAGTCATTTTCCACAGTTCTTTTTCTTTTTTGTCCTGCCATAATTTTCAAGGTTCAAGAAAGCTGCAGTTCTGTTAGGCTATTTCTAGTACAGGAAACATTTACAAAATAAACTTTCTGCACACTTGTACAAAATTAACTAAACCTGTCACAATTCTACCAACATAAGAACATGACTCCTCGCTAGCATGTTAGACAAGCCAAGGAGCTATGTATGTTTAAAAGTCTCCATCTTACTTAAAAAATTGTTTCACAAAACTTTTAATTTTTGCAATATGAAGCAAAACATAAAGATCCCTCAACAATTTCCAAGATAAATGGCCTAGATCTTCCAGTCTCCAGGTAACTGGAGACCAGAGGAACGCTGGAAAATGTCAGGAGCATGTGTAAGTTCTGATATACTAAATATATGAGAATTGCCCAAATAGATATATGGTTGAAACATCTGATGGGCAATTACTGGGCATCTTGATCCCTCTGAACAAATCCCTCACACTCAATTAGAGGTGGAGAATTCAGAGAGTTCTGACTTACTTAGCTGAATAATTAGTCGGGTAACGCTAAAGGACTAAAGTCTCCTTTAACTCCTGCCTAACTTCAAAACTGAGCCCCCATTCACTCACACAGTCCAACTTTATGGACACCCAGCAACCAACCTCCAGTAGACTCTGCATCAGGGTTGGCCCATCACTCCTCTTCAAACTCACCTCTGTTCTGACTTAGCATCATCCTCAACAGGCCTCTACCCACCATACTCAACCCAACCACACAACCTCTCTTAGGATCCAGACTTAACCTCACCCCACTTCCCCATCACTCCAGATATGACTCAAAGCACACCTCACTCCACCCAAACTGCAAAGCTGAGCCGGCCACCCACCCCTTCCAGTCCCAACCCTCCAATTTCCAGATCCGAGCACCTCCATTGCACCTCCCACCCGTTCTAACTTGACCCAATTTGGACCCTGTCTCCTGTAGCCAACGTTACTCTGTCAACCGAAACCCTTGACTCACACTGACGCAGAATCCTTGAACCAACTTGTTCTGACTCCACCCCACCCTAAATACAAAAGACCACACCTTTGCCCCAGACTTCACACACTCCAAAACCCCTAGTTACAACCTGACCACCCCACAAACCCCAAGACCTCACCCACCACAGCTGACACACACATTGAAACTCTTTCCTCTCAACTAGCCTGTGCCACAAAGCCTCACATTGCTGATGTCCGAGCCCGTTGCCCACTGGCCACCATACCCATTGATCCACACGCCAACTACCCTTCATGCACCAGAAATCCTATCCTCACATCCACCTGCACCAACTCACTTATTTTTTAACACAAGAAAGCCAGGTTAACTGCCTCCTTTTAAAAGATGAATTCATTTGCTTTGGGAGACATGTATCCACAAGTGAAGGGAACCTTTTAAAATTAACAGTTTTTGCAACTAATAAAGAAGGAGGGCGCATAAAGAAGGGAAGCCAGTTTATGCTTCTTCACCTGGGAGCTTAATAACAAATTGGAGAATCTTGCTTGGGGAGTGGTCATAACAGGATAAGAGTGTATTGTTTGTTCTGATCAGGTTTGGAAACTGAGCTTCTGAAACTGATGGGCAAACTTGGGGCAATGAGTTCATTGGGAAGCAATACATTCCCATATTCCAATAAATGTCCACTCTTACAAAATACATATATTCTGTCCTCCACTTAGATTATGCTCCCCTGTGTCTTGTTTTCATGGGTTTTCCCTCAGTAGACCTGACCAATTGTCTGCTGTTAACACTTATGATTAATATCTAGTCTTTATCTATATTGCTCCTCTACTACCATTAGCACTCCCTTCACTTTTTACTTTGGGCTGTCTTCGCCATCTGTTTCGCTTGTTCCTCATTCCCTGCTTTTCCCCCAGCATAAGACCTATCACTTTGCAGTGCCCTTCAATTTCAAAGAAGTCATATTGAATTTCAAAAGTTAACTGTCTCTTTCTCTGCAGATACTGCCAATCCACTGTTTCTCCAGCACTTTCTGTTTTATCTCACAAGGTGTGTCCTTGCTCGTTATTTTGGGGTAAATTTAGTATTCCCTGGATTCCACTGGGGTGCTGCACTCAAGGTGAGCAGAGGGAGAGTATCGGTGCTTGGTCTCAGACACCCTATTTTAAGCATGGTTCCCACTGGGAGTATGAAGTTGATGAATTTAAACTCACGCTGCCTGTCTATAAATGAACAAGAAAGTGTTTGCAGCACATTTGTGCATGAAAACTGTTATCTGTTCCAGGAATTATACTCATGAATCGCTTCACTAGAAATGCATATTTTAGCTTGTATATCATTTAATAGCACAAGAAAAATAGCTCTAATTACCTGACATTAAAGGATGTAATAGCAGACAGACTATTTAAAGCTCTATTATAACTAATGAATTCAAACAAAACCAGAAGTGAATAGTATTGGTATGTCTATGCAATGCACTCAGTTCTGTTCTAATGGAGTTCACAAATTTTCATTTTCAATACCATCAATAATCATTTATAAATATTGTGAACAGCAGTTAAAGACTGCAACTTTAAAGCTTTTTATGTTAGGGACCTCATGAAGTATGTCCATACTTTACTTTCTGTTTTTGTTATAAAAGATCTAATGTCATTAATGTTGAGTAAAAGTCCGCAGATTAGTAAGATTCAGATAACATGATTTATTATGAACCCTGTCAAATTGACCCCAAAGTGATTTGTAAGCAGTCAGCTGTTTTTTGACACAAATCTCAGAGCCTGGATCCTGCAAATTTGCCATTTTGCTACATGCCCAGCAGTTTTGAACCATGATAAAAAATTCTTTGGATACATTTTATATGCCATGTTCGCTATTTGCAAGACAAAAGACATTTGGCTGGTAGTGTTAATAATGGAAGATGTGGACAATCAAAATAGGATGCTATGAATCACTCTCAGATTAAAAGGAGAATTCTCCAAGGCACCTGGTTACCAAAATTAACCAAGGGAAGTCTTCTTCTCAGATCACTCAGTTAATTGTTCTACTTCCCACCTCAAGAAAATGGTGGATGTCATGCTTGGAGGAGAGACGTCTGATTATTTTGCCTCCCCGGTCATTTTTGTAACTTCCGAGAGGATCTCTGCCTTATGTCATATGTTA
>NW_025966267.1:0-20938 GCF_021869965.1 Rhincodon typus
ATCCTAAACAATTCAAACCTTGCAATTATTTGCTTGCAGTATTTATTGTTTTTAAAGTAAACATTTTATGATCGGTCAGTAAGCTCTTTTAAATTAAATAGATCGATTTGCTTTTGGTATAGTCCCTGAACAAAGTTGCAGTCTTAAAAGCTTTTTGGCAAATGTTCAGAGTCTTCAGACTCAGTGACTACAGCCAGGAGAGCAAAAAGTGAAGGAAAATTCTGAGCTCACACAGGACTAAACCCACAGAATGGGAAATGCATTTCTTTGAAAATCTGGAGGTAGGAATTATTGATGTCATTTGGAAGACTTATTTTCATTTAAACTGATAACATGTGAATTGGTGGTAAGTAGACAAGGACAAAACACAATAGTCAACAATCAAATGAAAAGATTTTTATTCATTTTAATTTGATGAATTTAATGTAAAAATAATGGACATAATCTTTCTGGTCATTGTCCTCTGTCTTTTTCTGTTTGTGTAACAGCAGGAGATGTCTAACACCATCTGTTACCCTGAGAGCTTTTACGCTAATTATTGAATAATATATTTCAGTAAAATTAGTTAAGTAATAAGTTGTAGACAGTTTTGATTTGACCAACAGGACGCTGTATTTGTAAGAAACTGAAGCTTCATAACTTTAAGAACAAAAATGAAAGAGACTTCGATAAATGATATTGCATTTTTAAAAAAATTGTTCAAATTTATAACTGAAAATTAATGGTGGATAGATAAATGATTGTTTTTCCATGAGCATTACCACAAGCCTTGTAACTTTATATAATAAATTTAATGTAGATATTCCAAATTTTTGTCTACACTGATGTCATAAATTTAATCCATTCTACATTTCAGCCTCAGGAATAAATTTATTAAAGCAAATTATTGTGTATTTTTTTTTGTACAAATTTTGTAGTCCTTAATTTGAACCTTGTCCTCATAATAAAAAAACAAACTATACACTTGGAAATAATTTAAAAATAGACAATTGAATGAGCTGAAGGTACAAATTCTTAAAGTAGCTTTTTTTTCTTGTATAATGTTGTGTCAAACACACAAAAAATAAGAGTTTTATAATTGACTTTCACTCCTCTGGATGTGTACAAAGTAACATAAAGAAATGTAGCACATGGGTTTATGTTGCACAGTTATTTAGCTTTTCTCCTTGTCTGTAAGTTTGTGTTCGTAGGTGCTTTGCTGCCTGACACAGAAAGCTAAAAGATGCTGTGCCCTGACTGTCACCAGTGTTGCCCCTCACACCAGGTGAATGCTTTACTTTGGGACATAAACTAATTATTTGACCCTATTGTACAACAGTGGAGGAGAACAAATAGGCTGACAAAAAGCATCCTGTTCTTTGAGATTAAGAACGTTGTTTGGGGAGAAGGATTGGCATGGGGTAAGGATTGGGAAAGTGAGAGTAATTTGTAAATAATTTATTGTTAAAATTAAAATTAAAATTTGAGAGGGTCAAACCTAAATGTCATATAACATTCAGAAGTGGTTACATCGAATGATATCAAGTTCAAAATGTAGAAAGAGACCATCTGATGTTTATGCCCCATGAATTTTCTAATTTATTTACCTAATCTCCCATTGAAATATATCTTCCTAATCTTTTATTTTTATATAATAATTTATGTTCCTTTTAAATGCATCTTTTTAATCGCACGTGCACACATGCTGTACAGCGGTGAATTTGATGTGCCCACTGTTCATTTTGGAGGTGGTAAAAACAGACTATCAATTTTTTAATTCCTGTGACATTTTGTAGACTAACTTGGTTTTAAAAATGTAAATTATTTGACCTAAATCGGAAACAGTGATCACCTGACCATAGTTTGAGCTAGCTTATGAAGTCGTCAATAAACAAGAATCAATCTGAACTGATATTAACATGTTATCAAAGTGACTGTAACCAATTACTTATATTTGTATCAACACAAAATGCTGGAGAAACTCAGCCATTTTGGCATCATCTATGGAAAGAGAAACAAAGTTAACATTTCATGTGCAATATGACTTTCCTTTGGATCAGAAGTCCTCAAAGTTCTGAAGCAGGGTTATTTTGGAATAAGAATATTAGCTTTGTTTCTCTCTCCACACATGCTGATAAACTTGGCGTTTTTAGTTTAGACCTCCAACATCTGCAGAACTTTAATTTTGTTACTTAGATCTCTGATTCCTGTTTGACTTGTATCTTTTTGGAAGTTTCACATGTTAGGATGAAAGTTGGCTGCAGATGATCCAGCTTGAAAAGAAAGCAAAGAAGCAAAACATGGGAACACAAAGGGGAACCGTATTTTAGCCAGCCACTTTTGGGCAGAGTGAGAGAAGAAAATGGTTTTGGGACAGCAGAACTGGCTGGTTTGCTCTTTTTCCTCACTTCTCTCACCCTTTTAAAAACACCCTACGTGCTAATGATGCAAATTGGAATAAAACATCCATGCACAGGGAACTTGAGGATTTTGCTACTGCTGAGGAAATATGACAACAATTAAACAACAATAGCCTCAGGTTAAAAACTAACCTGATTTGGTTTTTTGCACTAAATACTTTTCAAACTTTATATCTCTGCCTGTATATGTTTGATGTCACGTTTTGTTATTATACTTAGGTTTTGGTGTGATAAAATTTCTCTCACATCGCTCAAGAAGACTTTGTTATTGGCTCCTTAATTTTGACTACTACTACCTTTTAACTAAAATGTGATATACATGCATGTTCAAAACAATTTAAATTCTGGCGATTATAAAGAAGGGAGTTGGTTAGCCTCCTCATTTGGTTTTAACAGGTTTCTCTGGAATTGTTCATTAGATTTATCCAATGACTATCATGCATTCATAATCTTCAATATTGAACTCATCCACAAGTGGAAGGATCTTCTCTGCCTCTGTTCTTTTCAATCCTCTCATAACTTTCAGAAACTCCGGTAGTTTACCTACCAGAGTTCTCTTCAATTGAGAAATGCCCCAGCCTGTTCAGTTTTTCCCAATAGTCAGACTCTCTCAGCATTTACATGATTCTTTTGAATCTTTTTCTATACTATGTCTAGTTGACATGGTGTGTAGATGCCAGGGTTGGATTGGAGTGGACAAGGTCAAAAGTCAGGTGACATCAGGTTATCATCCAACTGGTTTATTTGAAATCACAAGCTTTTGAAATGTTGCCACTTCATCATGTGAAGTGAGAGGGAAGCACACAGGCACAGAATTTATAGGCAGAGAGATCTTGGGCTGAGAGGTCAAACGATCATATAAATGGTGTGAGTGGAGTGTCGACAGGCTGAATAATAGGTCTGTGCAGACGATCAAGAGCATCAGATGGTGTGAATGAAGTGTCAACAGCTAAATAACAAGCGAAGGGATGACCTATAATCCGATTAAGTGAGGCAGAGAGATAATTACAAAAAATTAAAAATAAGGTGGTGCTGGAGACAAACTAAATGACTGGAATAACATAAGAGGTGTAAGAGTCGCATGCCGAGGGTCTAACCAACGTAATAAGTAATTCAAAACTGTACAAACTAATTAAGGTAGAGAGATCATAACAATTTGTCAAGATGATGGTGTCAAAACAGGAGAGTAAGGAAGATTTTACAGATACAGAACAGTGTGGTGGGGTCACATGTAGCGCGACATGAACCCAAGATCAAAGTTGAGGCCTTGATCATGGATACGGAACTTGGCTATCAGTTTCTGCTCGGCGATTCTGTGTTGTTGTGTATCTCAACGTCTGCCTTGGAGGATGCTTATCCTACGATCAGAGGCTGAATGCCCTTGACCACTGAAGTGCTCTCTGACTGGGAGGGAGCATTGCTGTCTGGCAATTGTTGCGCAGTGTCCATTCATCTGTTGTCGTAGCATCTACGTGATCTCTGTGGTTGCCCCAAGTTCCGTACCATGAAGACAGCCTCAACCATTATCTTGGGTTCATGTCGCGCTACATGTGACCCCCTCCACACTGTTATGTATCTGTAAAATCTTTCTTATGGTGACAGAGGAATTGACACCAGACCTGAAATGTTAACTCTGATTTTTTTCTTCACAAATGCTGCCAGACCTGCTGAGCTTTTCCAGCAACTTCTGTTTTTGTTGCAGCGACCTATTATTCAGCCTGCTGAATTCCACTTACACTATGTGCATGATCTTTTGCCCTCTCTGCCTATAAATTCTGTGCCTGTGTGCATCTCTCTCACTTCACCTGATGAAGGGGCAATGCTCAAAAAGCATGTGATTTCAAATAAACCTGCTGGACTACAACCTGGTCTTATCTGAATTCTGACCATCTTTAGTTGCTGTATATCTTTTTAGCAAAATGTACTGGTGTTCTTTTAAAGTTTCTTATAAGTTTAACACTTTTCTCCTTTGAATTCTGTTCTTTAGAAATGAATCTCCATGCTTTGTTTGCATTTTTTATGACTTTGATCACCTTGTTTCTCCTTTTAATGGTACTCTACACTGTGTTCCTTAATTCCATTTAGATTTATTTTCCATGGAGTAAGTGACCTCCTTATTCCTCCAACCAAAATGCAGCACGATTCATTTATCTACACTGAAGTTACTTTTCATATGTTAATTTTGCAAGTTTGTTAGTATCTTGTATTTCATCAAAGTTCTTCCCAGTATTAATGTACTTCCTTTTTTGGTGTCATCCACAAATGTTGATATTATTATCCAGGAATCTGAGTCCAAGTCATTTCTGCACATGCTGAAGAACAGCAGTTTCAGCACCATATTTCTTCAGAACAGCAGTTCTGAGTAATGTCATTTAATCTCTAATTCCAGTCTTTTTTTTCTCTTGTAGTAATTTGCTATCCACTCTGCTTCTTGTCTCTGACTTCATATGCTTGGAATTCAGTGCCAAAAGAATCGATCAACCTGAGCTTCTATCACCGTGTATCTGGGTCAGTGGCACCACAATGTGCGGTAATGAGCTTTGTCATCACATTCGTACCATTTACCACATAGAATGAGGCTCAAACTGCAAATATCTATGATGATTTAGCATAGTATTCTGGTATTCTGTATAGTATATATCACAGTGACATGATTTTTTTAATAAACAATTGAAATAAAATTTTGCGTTGAATAAATTATTGCTGTTAGAATCACAGTATTTAAAGTGATGATGGGTTGGGTAAACAGAAAAGCTTGGTCAGCCAATGAGGTAGTAGCGGAATTTAGAACTTAGCAGTGGAACCTAGATCCACTGAGTTTCCATTTAACGTAAATCCAGGCTGAAATTCTGGAGTAAAATAGAAACTGAGTTTTCCGTTGTATGTTTTGTAGGTATGGTTAGAGAGTTTCTAGTTTATCAGAAGAATTCATTTCATTGGGAAACATTGGTTATACCAAGCACAGAGGATGGAGGTTTTGGTTGTTGGAGCTCCCAGGACCTTGCTGCAGGTGTTGCTGAAAGCATGTCCTTGGCCCAGTCACCTTTAGCTGTTTCAACAATGACCTTCCCTCCATCATTAGATCAGAAGTGGAGATGTCACTGATGATTGTACTTCGTTCAGCAACATTCATGACTCCGCTGATGCTAAAGCAATACATTTCCTGGACAACGTTCAGAAATGGGCTGCTAAGTGATAAGTAACATTTATAGAAGCATAGAATCCCTACAGTGTGGAAACAGGCCCTTCAGCCCAACAAGTCCACACTGACTCTCAGAGCATCCCACCCAGAACCCATCCCCCTATACCAATCATTCTTGAACACTATGGGCAATTTAGCATGGCCAATCCACCTAGCCTGCACATTTTTGGACTATGGGAGGAAACCGGAGCACCCGGAGGAAACCCACACAGAATTGGGGAGAATGTGCAAACTCCACACAGACAGTCGCCCGAGGGTGGAATCAAACCAGGGTCCCTGGTGCTGTGAGGCAGCAGTGCCAATCACTGAGCCACCGTGCCGCCATTTATACCATGCAAGTGCCAAGCAATCATCATCTCTAACAATAGAACTTAACCATGTCCCCTTGAATTTCAAAAGCATTATCCTCTCTGAATCTCACCTTCCAGTTTCCCTGGGGGTTAGCTTTTGACCGGAAAATTAATTGGACCAGCCACATAAATATTGTGGTTACACCACCAGGTCAAAAGCTGGGAATTCTATGGTGAGTAACTCATCTCCAGTCTTCCCAAAGTTTGTCAAACATCTTTAAATCAGGAATGTGATATAACACTCTACATTTGCCTGGATGAATGAAGCTCCAACAGCATTTAAGAAGCTTAATGTCTCATAAGGTAATGGTTCTGAAAGGGTTAGTGTTAAGATTGCACAAGACTTCACCCACGCAAAATATATCATATTGTCCTGGTGGAGAATCTGCATGACCAGTTTGAAATCCTGATGGGGTCAGACATCCTGAGGAAGTGGTGGATGCGAGTACAATTACAATGTTTAAAAGACCTTTGG
Source organism: Rhincodon typus (assembly GCF_021869965.1). NCBI lineage: Eukaryota > Metazoa > Chordata > Chondrichthyes > Orectolobiformes > Rhincodontidae > Rhincodon > Rhincodon typus. The sequence goes on from NW_025966267.1 coordinate 6,427, forward strand.
ATAGATACATGAACAGGAAAGGTTTGGAGGGATATGGGCCAGGAACAGGCAGGTGGGACTAGTTTAGTTTCGGATTATGTTCAGCATGGACTCTTGGGACTGAAGGATATGTTTGCATGCTGTATGACTGTAGCCTGATAGGCTTGATTATTATGTCTAACCAGCCTATGTAACTTGCACTTTTTGTTATCATGTAATAAATTACATTTTGTTGTAAAGACAAGTGCCTCTTTGTGTTAAGACTCACAATCAGTTCATCCTCTACCACCATCAGCCAAGCAGGTGCTTTACACCTTGCGTAGAAAGGAGCCTTTGGACAGGGTTATTGTACCTGACTGTCTGCCTCTCTATCACGGTTACATCCTGCTCAGGTGTCCATTGAGAGCACCTAGAAGGGCAAGGCCCAGAGATGCCTGGGCACACCACCAACCAAACGTTCCCTTCCCAGCCACACATCATTTTGACTTGACAATATATTACAGTTCCTTTATAGTCTCTGTGTCAAAATACAGAAACACTGTCCCTAACAACACTTTGGTGTATTGTGCCATATGGACTGCAGCAGTTCAAGAGAGAGACTCATTCCAACTTTCTCAATGGCGATTAGGAATGAACAATAAGCATCAAATCTTCCATTCATTCAAGAGTGAAATATAAGTAGTTAATCTTAGAATGGATTCTTGCCCATTTCATCCCTGCAAGTATGTTACTTTCAATAAGTTTGATTCAAGGACTCCTTCCAGGATTACCAGAGAAGCATTCATTGGTCTGATTTCTCAAATTATTATTGACCTTTCCTTAAACTCATGAGCTAACCACTATCCTTATATGGCAATAACTCTTCGGCTGAAATACATTTCACTAATGCAAGATGAAAGCTGTTGACTATGTAAACATTCTAACATCAGAACAGCAACATCAAACAGCATTGATAGTGTTTGAGAAACAATTATAGGCACAGAAAGACCTACTGTTCCTGCATGGGTCAAATAAGCAACTTTTGCTTCAGTTGGAAGCTATAAAAAGATTTCATGCAGTTAATCCTGGAGGATAAATGAAAGAGTTGCAGGTGGACAAGGCAATGAAGAAGGCGTTTTGTACGCTTGCGTTTATTGATCGGTGCCTTGTGTTTAGGAGTTGGGAGGTCATGTTGCAGCTGTTCAGGACATTAGTTAGGCCACTTTTGGAATAATGTGTGCAATTCTGGTCTCCTCCCTATGTTGTGTACCCTTGATGGGGTTCAAAAAAGATTTACAAGGATGTTACTAGAGTCGGAGGGTTTGATCTACAGGGAGAGGCTGAGTAGGCTATGGCTATTTTTCCTGGAGCATTAGAAGTTGAGGGTTGACTTTATAGATGTTTATAAAATCATGAGGGTCATGGATATGGTGAATGGTAAAGGGCTTTTCCCCAGGGTAGGTGAGTCCAAAACTAGAGGGCATAGGTTTAAGGTGTGAAGGGGAAAGATATAAAAGGGACATAAGAGGCAACTTTCTCACACAGAGGGTGGTGTGTATGGAATGAAGTGTCAGAGGAATTTGTGGAGGCTGGTACAATTACAACATTTAAAAGGCATCTGGATGGGTACATGAATAGGAAGGGTTTAGAGGGATATGGGCCAAATGCTGGCAAATGGTACTAGATTAATTTAGGATATCTGGTCAGCATGGACGAGTTGGACCATAGGTTCTGTTTCCATGCTGTACATCTCTATGACCAGCAGGATGTCCACATGACTAAAATTACTTTGGATAGGGTTCAGATAGGTCAGTGTCATTGCATTTAGATACACAGCTTCCTTCCTGTAAATGATTAGAAGTTAGTTTATTTTTATTTTACATTTCAGTAGTTTGCCTGCCGATTGTTTTGAACCACATGCTGTTGTGTCCTGGAAAAATAAATCCAGTGTTTGACATTGCACGTTTTCACCACAAGAGGGATCCATCCTTCCACTGGTTTCACTCAATTGTGGTCAGCAGTTTTCCACTCTCAGACTTTGTAACTTCACATGAGGAAAACCTATGGGGCAAAAGAAACAAGAACACACAGTACAGCAAGTGTGATGGAGACAGTTTTCAAAAATTATAAAAGTTACATTAAATGTTATTTGTCAAAATATATTTTTGCTTACGTTAATATGTTACATTCACTTTTATTTTCCTTCCTTATATGTTAGATTTTTCCAATGGTCTGGTCTGTTTAGAATCAGAACTATACAGAAAGATTTTTTCAGTACGTTTGTCTGGTTTAACAAATAACCAATCAAAGCTGAATGTGTAAAATAACATAAAAAGTAACCACATATAATGAACAATGGTCTATGATAACACAATGTTTGGAGCAAACCTTTGTGGCAGCTATACACTGCAGACTCATTCTACATCATATACCCATGGATAAAGTTCACACATCCCAATAAATATTAGAATGGGTCAAAGCTACTTGCACAGTTGATCATAAGGACAATCAAGTAACTGTGAAAATATGAGCATTTGTCATCCATAAGATACTCAATTCAGTGAGATGCCTTTCTTGAGATAAGGTTACAAATATTTTCATTTTAAGGTGCAAGCCACAGGGGAACAAGTTGTGAGCAATGTTTTTGTTGGGAGAGGTAGACATGTTTCAACAGATTGTAGAAGACATCAAGGATCTCTGGATGAAGAGAATTTTTTAGATTAGGATTAGAGCCAAAACTATACAATTGTCAGAAAGTAAATATAGTCCACAGTTGTTTCTAGATGTTTTCACAAAACCAGCCACTTTCAGGATGTGTATAGAAACCAGCCATTGGCCGCTGTCCTTGAACTTTAATGCTTCAGTGTTTAGAAGTCCACTAAATTCCTTTGTAGTTTATTGGCTCGATGACAGGGTCACAATGGTGAACCAGTGCCAGAACATGGACATAACTACATATTTGATCATCTAAACTTTGTCCCTTAGTAGATTAGAGCTATTCTGATTTTCAGCAGTAAACCAGATCTGCATTTCAAAATAGCTTTTATTGAATTTGTTCTTCCAGTGGCTTCTACAAACAAATATTTATCAATTTGTGTGAGTCAAAAGGTTAAAAGTGAATCTGGTATTTGATTCTCCTATCACAAAATATTTATTGACATTTCTGAATCCCCTGCATATAAATTAGATTATCACTGTCTAATTAATACAAAAGTTTTCCAATCTCTTATATCAGCAGTCGATAAAAAGAATTTTTTGTAACCTTTAATGATGACCTGTCAAATTTGGTACAGTATTGGCTTATTTCGCCATTCTGTTTGTATGGCTACAGTACAAACTCGTCACACACCACTCCTTTCAATGGTTTAAAGCAGTGCATTAGGCAAAATGGTCTATCTCATTGTATTGTCTTTTATGTTATCCAATGCATTAAATGTTACATGTTCGAAATTATTATTGACAATAATTAATTCAATGAATGCTTACTAAGGCCAAATTCCACTCTCCACTAATACATTTGTGGCAATGAAGATTTTGAGGAACCTACACCTAAATGTTTGCTGAAGTTAGGACCATGTATATATTAATCCATTTTACAAGAAGCCAGATCTCCATTTCAAGGTAGCTTTCATTGAATTTGTTCTTGTAGTGGTTAATACTAATTTTCCCAACCTGTTAATACTTAATATTCTTGAATATTTTCTGTTACAAATATGATTGTAATTTTAAGCGGCAATGAATTCTAAATTTGATTTTTGCGAATATATCACTGAGAGTAAATTGTGAGCCAATTTTACACACTTCAACAATGGAACAAATCCTAAAGGTAAACTTTCACAAATACACTTGGCATTTCATTGTTGCTCAACAGAAATTATTTGTAAAAAATGATAATTTGTAAAAAAGAATCATTTGCATCACTGCCGTTTCCCCAATTCTATTGTCTAGCTAAGCTTCTCTGCCATTCCATTAAAATATTCCTTCAAAATAGTACTTTATTTTGTCGACAAGAAAACATTCCCATCCCATCTTCTGATATTTTCAACCACATTCTCTATTAAGTTATTCCCCTTTCATTTCATCTCAGCCCTGTATTGCAATGTTTCAGATCAATGTGTATTCACCACTTAATGCTACTTGTTTGTTCTTGTGCAGTTTATTCTTAGAAGTGCAATGTTCACCTTCTCTCCTATCCTGCATAAGGAAAAGAGACCAATAGATCCACATTTAAAATAAATTAAATCTAACTGTGAGGTGAGGATGTAGAACAAAATTGTTGGAATGCAGATCTGGCTAATATGTGGAATAGTTGTGGTGATCAACAACCAGGTGAGTATAAGAAGACAAAAAAAAACAAATGCTGATCAGAAGGCCTGGCATAAGTTGGGAGAAGCATAAATGCTGGCATAAACCTGTTGAGCTAAATGGCCTGTTTCTGCATGATACTTCATATGTAACTGTGAGGAAAGAAACAAACCTAAGTAGCAAAAAGAAAAAAGTTGAATAAAACCAAAAAGGAATAAAATATAGCCATAAAAGATTAAAGAAAGAAAAAAATGGATTTGTATGGCTCTTTTTGTGATCAACAGACATTTTAAAGTGTTTTACAGCCAACCAAATACTTTTGAAGTGTGGTCACTGTTTCAATGTAGAGAACATAACAACTGCTTTGCATACAGCAAGCTCCCATAAACAATAATAACCAAGTAACGTTGAATTGATGTTTATGTGAAATTACGATATTAACTAAAAGATAAATATTGGTGCAGATCCCGGTCATTATTCCCCTGCTGCTCCTCAAAATAGTGCCATGGGGTATTTCTCATGCACCTTTGAGGGCAGATGGAACTTAAGGTCTCTGAAAGCTGGCACTTCCAATAGTATGATGCTCCCTCAGGACAGCAACAGTGCCAGCCTTGATCTTTGTGCTAAAATTTTTGAGTGGGCTTTAAAGCCAGAACCTTCTGACTCAAAGATGAAAGTACTTAACACAATAATGGTTGCTCTAAAATAAAACTGAATGGAAACAAAAGAAATATAGAAACAGAAGAAAGGATGAAGTATAAAATAATTTACAACTGAAAAATATTGATGGATCTTACACTATGATATCACAAATATCTTGAAGCATTCAGCAATGGAAATGAAAATTGTCTGGAGTAAAAGGTGTCCAGTCAATCCGATATCACACATTTTACCCCCACTTGCTGTCGGATGTTCTGACCAATGTCTTTCTAGGTGGTAGCTAGTAAACTAATTTAAAGTATTCATCACTTCTGGTTCAAAAGGCAGTTGCAATATTAATGGTAAATGTTTGTGTTAATGTCCTAACTATGACGTACAGTATTGTCTTCAGTCTCTTCTAAAATGAATCAGCATGTTGTTAGGAATGTGGATGACAGTGCATAAATGAATTTGTTCTTTTAGGAACACCAACAGTTTCTACAGTCTTTAGCCTTTAGGGATTTCACACATCTATGTCTTATGACAGGTTTAAAGAGCAAGGAAAATTTTGCAGTCCATTGTTAAAAATGGTTTAATCATAAAATGACACCTGGCAACACTGCAGAGGAAACTTTAATTTCCATTATTAAAGTTATTGAATTTCTAATGTGTGTTCTTCATATGTGAGGTTTGATGGAATACAAAATTCTTAATGTATACCCTTATGTGTTAGAGAAGGTTTTGTTGGAGGTGTCATTGTCATAGCCTGATCTTTTCCCCAATCAATGACAAAGCACAGAAGCCGATAGAAGAGACTGTGGAATATTGATAAGCAACAGGATACTGAATTACTTCTCCATGCTAATTAGTTTAAGGTTACCTAAGGTGATCATAGCACCTGCATGAAATCAGCTAACAACACAGACCAGAACACAAAACATTAATAGTCGTAGAATTTATTTCACAGTTAATCATTGCAGGAAGGAATGTATTTTTAAACTGTGATCACAAAACTGAAGGAGATCAGTTCTGGACTGCGTTAGGCCTTAACTGAGTTAACTTGCCGTAGCTTAAATTTGGCAAGAATTTAGTCTCCATTGGCTCTTTTCCTGCCAGTACAGTGTGTAATACTTTGATGCAAAACCATGACCTAGCTTTCTGTACAACATTAGTTCTCCATTGTGTTTTAGTTCGAAACACATCCTCCCTTAGATTGTTCCATTAACTATTGCTCTGTGACCCATGCATAATGTTATATGTTACAAATCAGTTGTGACACATTAATGGATCAAATTGCATATCAGGTTATAAACTTATTATTGGAATATGAAAATGCCATTTGGCTCAACCAGCTTTCTCTTTAAAACTAATGCTTCCAATACCTCTTTGTTAACATATGTTGCCTTGAAAAAATAAGCATTTTCTGGAACAGGCCAAGAACAGAAAGAAGAAAATTTGTTGATGATTTGCACCAGCAAAGAACTTCCTGAGGTCATATTTATAATGACTGAAACAGAGATTCAAAGTGATTTGTTATCTGATAGTGTGGTAGTCTATGCATGCGCTATCAACTTGTGCTGCTGCTGTAAATTGCAAAGCACTCTTATTCCCGGAGTGGCATGGGGTAAGGCAAAATGAGTGGTAGAATTGAGCAAGATGCTCGGAGAGTGCTATCTCAACCTTGAGATCATCTTGCTGCATCTTGTATACTTTGCCCAATTGGCATCCTGAAGTTCTCACCGGGAAGCAATGAGTTCCCAATTAATGCTGTTATTACTTCTTAAATGCCTTATTCATAGCTCAGCATGTCCTGGGTTGTGATCTCACCAAAATTTCCATACAAGCTAGCTGTTGGGAAACTCAATGTGGAAACCAGAGCAAGTTGGTTCAAATAGCCCAGGCTTGCTCCTAACGGCATGTTAGACATTGGCCACATACACCCCACATCCATGGTTATTGGCATCTGACAATGCATCAGCTTCTATGAACTCTCATGGCTCATCTCTGATCCACTTGCATCATGCTTCTGTACCTCAATGTTGCATTTCAGGCTGCACTAGCACCTATCATTGTAATGCAGCAGCAAGGACACTTTGTGCTCAGTGACACACACCAGCTCTTGGACTGGACCACTCAAACAAGGAACATGAGTACCATTGGCCTTTCGAGGCTGCACCAACATTTAATAAGATCAAGGCTGATGTGATTTTAACCTCAACTCAACATTCCTGCATTCCTTGATAATCTTTCATCCCCTTTGAAATCAAAAATATATCTGCCTTTGACTTAAAAATGTTTAAAGATTTGACATCCACTGCCTTTCGGGGAAGGCAATTCCAAAGACTTTGAACTCTCAGAGAAAAACTGTTTCTTCGTCTCTGTTTTAAATGGGCGACCCCTTTTTTTAAATGATAACCTCTAGTTCTAGATTCTCCCACAAGAGGAAACATCCTTTCAACATCCACCTGGTCAAGTCCCTTCAGAATCTTTTATGTTTCAGTTGTTACCTCTTACTCTTCTAACCTCTAGAGGGTTCAGGACTAGCCAACCTAGTCTTTCCTCATAAAGCAATTCACTCATTTCAGGTATTAATCTAGTAAACCTTCTCTGTGAGCTGTTCCAAAGCATTACTATCCTATTGTAAGTACTGTGACCAGCACTGTACATAGTACAACAGATGCAATTCCACCACTGCTCTTATCACTGAAGCATAAACACCAACTCTTGCATTCCATACACCTTGCAATAGGATATAGTAATTACCTGCATACTAGCCTTCTGTGATTAAGGCACTAGGACACCATCTGTATTTCAGAGCTCTGCAATCTCTCACCCATTTAGATAATATGCACTTTCATTCTTTCTGCCAGGATGGAAAATTTCACACTTTCCCAGCTTATACACCATTTGCCAGACCTTTACCCACTCACTTACTCTACCTATAACCCTTTGCAGACTTTTTCTATCCTGTTGTAAAGAGGCTGTCTGCGATGTCCAGGGCAAATATTAAGACCTGTGCAGCAGAGCTCCAGACTGACAGTGCTTGTCCAGGTGCACAATGGCCTTTTCAAATATGGCACCAAGGATGCCAGTCAGTTCCAGGAACTCCAGTGAGTGGTAAGCTGCTCTGGAAATGGCACATGGTAAAGTGGGATGGAAATCAGATGTGATATTCTCCATGAGGGCTGAAATGCCAAGTAATACAATGAGTTTGGTAGGATACAGTGAGAAGACCTGTTCCGCATCAAGATGAGAATTAGTCCACCAAACTCGACACAGCTCGCACTTATGCAAAAAACAGAAAGATTCAGTCCTACCATTCTGATTCTTAGTGATTTCTTTGATCTTTAGCACAACAATGTCTCAATGCATTTCTGGCATTACGTTTATTTACTTGTAAAATTGAGCAAAAATCCCCAACGTTAAAACATATGGACAAAACCCTGGATTTTGGACAGAGTCCTGGACCTTCAAAATTTTCAAAACCAAAACTGAAAGCTGGAATGTGTCTCCGGGAAACACGCAACCAGCAGGCCTGGGAATGGAGGTTGCTGTCTGGGACTATTGTTCAACTTGGAATCCCAATGTACACCTCCTCTCTAAAAGAACAATCAACCAAAACCGACAGACCCTAGCCTGAGACAGCTTTTACACCCTGGGCTACGCAGCACAGACTGTATGGTGCCTACAGAGATACTGGACATTCATCCTCAATCAAAACCCATTCACACATACTCTAACCATTGGAAAGCCAATTGACTTCAGAAGAGAACATCAAGTGCACGATGAATACCACAGATTTCAGGAGAGATAACGAGGACCACAGTCATCTTGCCTGAGAGTGGCCATTTTCTACAACAAGCTTCTGTACCAATAGCTTCCCCACAGGCTTCCACGTCCACAAGCAGCTCCAGAACCAAGAATCACAGAAGCCAAACTGAGAATCAAGCACAAGGAAGCCAAACCAACCTCATCAGAACAAAGGACATCCGTGAAGTGGAAGCTGACCAACGCTATCCGAACAAGAGCTTCCAGACATGGCATCTTCTGAACCAAGAAAACCAATCACAAGAACATCAGCAACCAACCATGACCATCAAACTAAAGACTGACAACCCAAGCAACTGATTCGACCAATACCACAAGTCCTCAGACACAACCTGAGGTGAAAACTGGGCCTGCAAAACCAGCACAAAGTAAAGTAAACCAGGTACTTACCCAATAGATCCGATAAGCACTTTATCACATCAGCAGACCCAACCCTAACTGAAAAACCTTTGCAGTCTGAGGTTTTCATCCACACTCCAGGTATGGCAAGCTGGAAGAGCCAGGTGCACTTCAAAACTGCATTTCTCAGTGGTGAGCTTAAATTCCCAAGACCCCAAAATTCCAATCTAGCTAGCAGGGATGGAAAGGCAGGTGGTGACTGTGCATTAGGATCCCAAAGGTAGGAGTTCTGATTAAACAGTATGAAATTAAACACTGTTGTTTTCTCTGTGTGTCAGTAGGATAGTGTTTTTACAGTGGTTATCGATATACTAATGTATTTAAAGTACTACTGTTCTCCTGTATGATTAATTGTGTCAATTTCCTTGGTTATTACATTGCCTATTTTCTTGAATAAAATTACCTCTTGTATTTTAAATAAGCACAGAGACTCTTTTGCCCTGAAACATCTGTCTACTGCCTCTTCATTTGACATTGCCTAAGTAAGTCCAGTGTCCAGTACCAGGGGTCTGGGAGCGATTCGAAAAGCTTAAAGATCAGAGAATAACTGATTGCAAACTATAGCCCTACAGACGTCACTGTAGCTATTAAGCAAATTAATCGTTGAGAAAAATTACCTCAGTGCGATACATAAAGACCCCTCAACACCAGCTATGGAGTGAGCTTAACTCTTAATCTCACCAGCTGTCTTGGCAGAACCTGAAAACACTTCTTCCATTCACTCTGATCATTTTTGAACACGTCCCTTCCCTCCTTCACATCTTTAGCCTACAGACACAAAGGTACACTGCAACAGTTCTCTCTCCTTCCAGTTATGCTCATCAATTCTCTTTGTGATACATTTAAACGAGTCTCCAATCACAAACTACCACCTGCACATCAGCTCTTCTTTCTCGCTCACATTACATACTCTTGACGTCACATTCTTCACCTCCACTTGCTCATTCCATCTCTTTTTTTACTTTTTTTAACACGTATCATATAAACAAACCTAACACATCTTCACTTATGAACAGTCACTCGTACTCTTTTTGCGCAGGCTGACAGTATAATGGGATAAGATGGGGCGAGAAACTAGCATCATTATTGTGCACCAAAGAGAGTTGAATGTTGTAGAGATCAGTCGGACGAAATAGAGCCATTAGTCCTGCGAAAGGTCAGATTGGGCGTTTACCACAGCAGGGTGTCTGCATTTGACCTCTAATCTTTCATTCATCCTTACAAATATGCAAAAAGCTGCATAGCTTTATGCTCCAAGATCCAGGTTATTACCTGAATGTGCACAACTTCTATCTTCTGCCCTAATTATTGTTCCTTTTATTTTTCTTCTAGTCTCTGCTTGGTAGCAGGTAACACTGGCATAAGAAATGCCTGAATGGAATATGCACCATAATGGACTGATTACTCCAAGACAGTTTAGACATAAGCACTCATCATCAATTACTTAGTCAGCTAGAGAGATTAGCACATGGTAAAACATGCAACAGCAGATTCTGATAGCCATGGCAACACAGGAGACATGGCAAGATCATTTGCAAACTCTGCTGAGGAGGACAGATATGACAACCTCAGGGATCCAATTATGAAAATAAACATCAAGAGTACACAGAAAGCTGTGCTAGGTGTCAGAAAGCTTGTCAAGGTAATCAGCACTGTGGCTGAGAGAATGGAGAAGCTCACTTGCAGCCTGAGAGCATCAATTGCATAGTATTAGTGTTCTACAGAGTGGGCACCTCCTCAAGCTGAGCTGCCTGATAGAAATTCCTACTTGCAGGATTTCCAGCATCTGTGAAAGTTTAACCACATGCTGTGTCTTGGAAAACTAAAGATCCAACTTCGAGCAATTGGTGGAGCAAATAGATAGGGACTTTCAAAGAGTCAATCTTCTTCAGCCTGCTGCCCATGGATCAGTGGAAACTATTGGCTGTAAGTATCTCAAATGTCCCAAAGTTAACAATATCAGCCTTTCATCAGCTTCACTGAAGCCTCTAAGGGAGCACATTGTAGGAGTAGTATGGTTGATAGTTTAACCAATAAGGGCCTCAGTGGTAGGGATCGTGGTGGTGGGGGCTGGGGGCATGGGAGCACTTGTAGAGAGCTGGAACTGCTGCTGCCACCAGAGTAACTGGGCAGGATCCTCTCTGAGTCATGGAGCAAAACTTGTGAAAGGCCCTTACCTCAGAACACGTGGGATGGCAACCAGATTTACTCCATGCATTGGTGAGCTATACTGGCATTGGGCAAACTGCCCTAGAGTCAGGATGTAGCACTTAATTGGTAAAGTTAACTTTTCCTGAACAGTTACAACACTGACATCTGCTCAACAACGTGGAAAATTACCCAGATGTGTCCTGTACACAAAAAGCAGGACGAATCCAACCCAGCCAATTACCGCCCCCTCAGTCTACTCTCGATCATCAGTAAAGTGATGGAAGGTGTCATCAACAGTGCTATCAAGCAGCACCTGCTCAGAAATAACCTGCTCAGTGATGCCCAGTTTAGATTTGGCAAGGGTCACTCGCTCCTAACCTTATTATAGCCTTGATTCAAACATGGACAAAAGAGTTGAATTCCAGAGGTGAGGTGAGAGTGACAGCCCTTGACATCAAGGCTACATTTGACCAAGTATGGCAGCAAGGAGCCCTAGCAAAACGGGAATCAATAAGGAAGGGTCATGGGACCCAAAGCATTAACTCTGATTTCTCTTCACAGGTGCTGCCAGATCTGCTGAGCTTTTCCAGCAACTTCTGTTTTTGGGATCAATGAGTATTGGGGGAAAACTCTCTGGTGGTTGGAGTCATACCTGACGTATAGGAAGATGATTGTGGTTGTGGGCGGTCAGTCATTTCAGCTTGAGGACATCTCTGCAGGAGTTCCTCAGAGTTGTATCCCAGGCGCAACCATCTTCAGCAGCTTCATCAATGACCATCCCTCCATCATATGGTCATAAAAGGAGATGTTTGCTGATAATTACATAATGTTCAGCACCACTTACAACACTTCAGGTACTGAAACTGTCCCTGTTCAAATACAAAGAGATCTGGACGCTAAAAATACCAAAGAAATGCCAACGCTGGAAATCAGAAACAAAAATAGAAATTGCTGGAAAAACACAGCAGGACTAGTAGCATCTATGGAGGGAAAACAGAATTAATATTTCAGGTCCAGTGATCCTTATGTGACTCTTCATGCTGTGGGTCAACCTGCAGCACATGGACTGTAGCGATTCGAGAAGCAGCTCATCACCACATTCTCAAGGGCAACTAGACCTGGACAACATCCAGGCTTGGGTGACAAGTAGCAAGTAACATTCACATCACACAAATACCAGGCAATGACCATCTCCAATAAGAGACAACCTAAGCACCTCCCCTTGACATTCAATGGTGTTACCATCACTGATTCCCCCACTATGAACATTCTGAGGTTACCATTGACTAGAAACCCAACTGGACTCATCACATAAACACAGTGGCTACAACAAAGGTCAGGGACTAGGAATACTGTGGTGAGTAATTCACATCCTGACTTCCCAAAGCCTGTCCATCATACAATTCAGCTTATGTGGATGGGTGCAGCTCCAGTAAGAATTAAGAAGCTTGAGAGCATCCAGCCTGCTTGATTGGCAACTTATCCACAAACATCTGCTTTCTTGACCACTGACACCCAGTAGCAGCACCTACTGTCTACAAGATGGCCGGCAGAAATTCACCAAAGATGGTCAGATAGCACTTTCCAAAACCATGACCACTTCCACCTAGAAGAAGAAAGGCAGCACATACATAGCAACACTTCTACTTGCAAGTTCCCCTCCAAGCTACTCACCATCCTGACTTGGAAATATATCCCAGTTCCTTGACTGTCACTGGGTCAAGATGCTGGAATTCCCTCCTTAATGGCACTGTGGGTCAACGCACAGGTGGTGGACTGCAGTTCAAGAAGGCAGCTCACCACCACCTTCTCAAGGGCAACAAGGGATGGGTAATAAGTGCTAGCCCAGCCTGTGATGTCCACTTCCCAATAATGAATTTTAAAAATTAGGTGAATCAATTAACCATCAGTTTGGTGGTCTAACTGCTAAGCTTCCAATGGCTGTCAATGTGGCATGGCAGCTTGAAAACCCCTTCCTACAACATTCCCCCTGCACCATTTACCAGGCCTTTCACTTCCCATATGATCTAATGGACCCAATCAGTCAGGAGAATTCAATCCCAGAATTCATGTTCTTTTAATAGATATTCAGCATCTGTCACTTTTTTTGTGCTTTTGTTATACATTACAATCTAATCTTAGTTTTACGCCATCGTTTGAAAGTCACGATAAGAATGCTGCGTTCTTATCATTCTCAAGTGTTGTCTACATAAAATAAGATAAATTGCTGGTCATCCTATTTAACCTGTCAGTGTTTGTTTCAGTCAATGAATTACAGCTATTTGTTGGTAGACTGACTAATGTTTGTGCAAAATAATGATTTTAGGCATATCACAAATATGTGATTACAGCGTGTCAGTGAAACTGGGCCAATTCAATTTGATGAATTGGAACATTAACTCCAGTCAGAACACAGCTTCAATTTGATTGACAGTGGTGTTGTCCAATCAGTATTTGTTATAAATCAAGTAGAAATTTGAGGGCAAAATGTTTGGATCATCTGGAATGTACTGTCAGCGAGTGTGGTGGAGGCAGATGGCTTTCATGAACATTGGAGCTTTCTCTGAAGAGAAAATACTTGCAGGGCAATGGACAAAAGACAAGAAAGCAGCCCTAGGTGAATCACTGTTGCCGGAAGCTGGTAAAGACAGGACAGGCCAAATACCCACTGCGTTGCAACTATTCTGTTATTCCATGTCTTTAGATGATGGCAGGTGCACTGTCTGAAATAAAACTGACACAATTTAACTCAAGGTTGACAAATAAGGAGGATTGGCATTTTTTAAGTAAACTTTTTCATGATACTTAGATGTCTAAAATGCTTTTATAAAAAAACAAAGAGTAGATCAGTGCACCAGAATTACAAGACCCAGACCCCTACTGTATTCCCATAATCCTGCATTTAGCATGGCCAATCCACATTACCCACTCATATTTGGACTGTGGGAGGAAACCAGAGCAGCCTGCAGAAACCTATACAGACACAGGGAGAATGTGCAAACTCCACACAGAAACCCAAGGCTGGAATTGAACCTGGCTCCCTGGCACTGTGAAAGCCAATAAGCCATTCTGCCTCCTGTATGCCCTTGACTTGTTCTCCCTTGAGTTTAGCAGAATTGATGGTGACCTAATTACGGTGCTTAAAATGATAAAAGGATTCGACAGGGCTCAGATGGAGATACTATTTGACTTGAGAGATAGTAGGAACTGCAGATGCTGGAGAATCTGAGAT